>NW_012101310.1:2515207-2521114 GCF_000951045.1 Mandrillus leucophaeus | reverse complement strand
CCTGTCCACACCCTGGTAAAGAGTTCCTTGACTGGACTCTCCACAATGGCTGCACCTGAGGGTGCTTTTTCACCTTCTGCCGGACCTGATATGGAGTTATTGTTCTGCCACTGTTATCATTTCACCACCCCTCAAACAGCGAGGCAGCCAGTGAGTGTGCAGGGGCCTTAGAGGCGTCCCCAGCACTGGTTGGCTTCTCTTTCTGATGCACCTCCAAGTCTTATTCACTGATCTCAGCTGGTTGGCTGGGGACCGTCAGACGTGGGAGATGATCATTAGTGAGAAGAAAATGTGTTTTCTCCACAAGAATCCCTATCCCCAGAGGACAGTTGGATGCACTTAGTTAGCCAGTCAAAGCCACAGAACATTCTAATTGCTGCATTTCTGAGTTTCACATGGGGATACTGAAAGCTTAAATCCATTTATCCATTTTCTCTGCTCCAGTGGGAACAGGTTCCTACCCCCTCCACAAGCCTGCCTACCTGTCACACCCTTACTCACAGCCATTCTGAGGACAGACAGGATTAACTAGGTCTCTCCTTAAAGAAGATACACAAGCTGTGACTCTGCCATTGGGTCTCATTGGCTGGAATGACAAAACCAACAGCCAAGGTTAAGGGTTGGGTTGCCAGGTGCTTGGGGTGGGACCAAGGGTGGACTTAAATGAGACTGAGATGAAAGCTGGAATGGCAGCGTTGAGCCTTGGGGTGATTTGCTCCTGTATCAGCAAATATTTACCATTTGTAGGTGCTGGTGTGTCTGTGGGGTTTCCATACTTGTAAGTGTCAAAGAAAGTCCACTCTGGTAAATTTAAGGAGAAAGATAGTAAATTAAAAGGATATCAAGTGGGTCCCCAAATGGCCACAAACACCAGAGAGCCAGATTCTGAGAATGGGAAGCTGATACGGAGGCTAAGCCAAGCTCATGCCAAAGAACCAGCCACCCTTCCCCGCCATGTGAGTGTTGGGCTTCCCGGCTCACCGCACCACAGTTGCTTCTGGGAACTGGACCCTTGCAGATGCCACCACCAAAGCATTCTCCACCCTCTCTACTGCTTTGGGTCACCAGCTCCTGATTCAAAGTCACGGGTTGGTGAGACTGCTTGACTGAGACAAGGCCACATGCCCATATCCCCTGTGCCAGGGAACTGGGCAAGCAGAATTTTGCAGGTTCTATGGAGAAATGGGTTTTGTCTCTCATCCAGATGCTATGGCAGGGTTAGATGCACATAGTGGCACATACATGTGGTCCCAGCTACTCAGGAGGCTGAGGCAGGAGGATCACTTGGGCTCAAGAGTGCAAGGCTGCAGTCAGCTATGACTGTGCCACTGCACTCCAGGCTGGGTGGCACAGCAAGGCTCTGTCTCTAAAAAAAACATAAATAGGCCTGGTGTGGTGGCTCATGCCTATAATCCCAGCACTTTGGGAGGCCGAGGCAGGTGGATCACCTGAGGTCAGGAGTTTGAGACCAGCCTAGCCAACATGGTGAAATCCCGTCTCTACTAAAAATCCAAAAACTAGCCAGGCATGGTGGTGGGCACCTGTAATCCCAGCTACTCAGGAGGCTGAGGCAGGAGAATTGCTTGAACTCAGGAGGCAGAGGTTGCAGTGAGCTGAGATCTCGCCACTGCACTGCAGCCTGGGTGACAGAGCAAGACTACGTCAAAAAACAAACAAACAAAAAAACAATAACAACAACAAAAAACCACAAATAAGTAATAATTTTAAAATTAAAAAGTGAAAAAAAAAAGATGATATGGCAGGGGATTCCCCTAAAATAGGACAGGGGTGAGGTGCTGAAGAGCCATTACAAGAGCATATACGTGGATAAATAGCACAGCCAGTGGCGTGAAGTAACTGACACTCTGGACCGGTAAGTCTCCAGTGTTAATGTGCATGTGGATAAGATCACCTGAGCTGCTGAGAGAGGTGGCTCACACCTGTAATCCCAGCACTTTGGGAGGCCGAGGCAGGCAGATCATAAGATCAGGAGTTTGAGACCAGCCTGACCAACATGGTGAAACCCTGTCTCTACAAAAAACACAAAAATTAGCCGGGTGTGGTGGCAGGCACCTATAATCCCAGCAACTCGGGAGGCTGAGGCAGGAGAATTGCCTGAGCCTGGGAGGCGGAGGCTGCAGTGAGCCTAGACTGCGCCACTGTACTCCAGCCTGGGTGACAGAGCAAGACTCCATCTCAAAAAAAAAAAAAAAAAAGAGATCATCTGGGCTAGTTCAGTAGATGTCCAGATTCACCATCCACCTCAACAGGCCTATGGCAGGGTCTGGGAATATCAATGACTTTGAGACAGGTGGTTCCCGACTCAGAGTCCTCTGAGAGTACAGAGAAGGTTCTGACCTGTTCCAAGGAGATAAGCCGAGTCTTGAAGAAGAAAGTGGGGAGGGGAGGTGAAGAGGAAGATGGCAATTTGGGCAGATGGAATGGGGTGAGCAAAGGCACCAGCATGAGATCCAGCATAGGGTACGTAAAGGAATTCAAAGAAACAGAAACTTACAAGAAACTAAAATGGCAAGAATGGGTAAAGTCTGGGAGGCGGGTAGGGGCCTGGGTTACCAAGGAACCTTCGATATCATTCCAAACTACTTTGGCTTTATCTTTTAAACCAATATTTTACACAGAGATTGTGACCCTCTGTGGATCATGAAATCAGTGTACTGGGTCCTTGGCCATCAGTTTTTAAAAGTGATACAGAATATACACTCAAACTCAGGTCATTTTTGTGTGTATTTGTTTGTTTTGAGACAGTCTCACTCCGTCACGCAGGCAGAGGGATGTCACCATCACAGCTCACTGTAGCCTCGACCTCCCAAGCCCAAGCGATCCTCCCTCCTCAGCCTCCCCAGTAGCTGGTATCACAGGTACACACCATCACACCCAGCTAATTTTTGTATTTTTTGTAGAGATGGGGTTTTACCATATTGCCCAGGCTGGTCTTGAACTCCTAGGCTCAAGCAATCCTCCCGCCTCAGCCTCCCAACGTGCTTAGATTACAGGCATGAGCCATCGTACTTGGCCTCAGGTCAGTATTGATTCTTCTAAATTTTACTTCTGTTATATAAATAAGTGTATTGTAAAATCAGTTGCAAAATGTAAAATAAATTTCTTTCAGTGGTCAAGGTCACAAATCTGTGAGCTTCTCTGTGCCCTTCCCATACCTGTCCCTTTTGATTAATTTAGCCAAAGCCATTTTCTTACCACCCAAAAAAAAAAAAAAAAAAGACAGAAAGCCATTTGCTTACTGCCCAGACTAGTGAAAAACCCTGATTGATAAGCAACGCCCACTCTGTTGACCTTGTGCCTCTGGGTGATGATTAATGAGCTCAAGTTTCAAAGTAAAAAAAAAAAAAAAAGACAGAAAGCCATTTGCTTACTGCCCGGACTAGTAAAAAACCCTGATTGATAAGCAACGCCCACTCTGTTGACCTTGTGCCTCTGGGTGATGATTAATGAGCTCAAGTTTCAAAGTGTCCTGCAACTATTTAGTGCTGGACAGATGTAAAGAATTAGAACCAGACAATACTGCCATCTCCCTTAAGTCCTTAGGATGCCATTTATTCATTCGCTCAGTCAGTGAACTTCCAGCGAGGCACCGTGGTGCTAAATTTGGCTATAAAGAGTACAGAGATGAATACCGCATGGTTCTGAAGCCACGCAGATGCACAACTGTGATCCACAATCAACCACAATCTATGATCCCCCTTCACAGACGAGGGAGCATTTGTGTGGATGTGAAAAAGCCAAGGTGGGATTTGGATTGAGATGGGCCAGGAGACAGGAGGAGGACAATGACCAGGCAGAGGGGACAGGCATGAGCAATGCCCCACAAGGGGCCCCCCTGCTAGACTACTCAGCGGCTGCAAACAGCCTGCCATGCATTCCTCGTGCTCTGGACAAGAGAAACGGGGTGGGGAGGGGCCAGCTGAAGCCTCCTTGATGGGGGCAGAGGGCTTAGCTCAAGGAGGTATGAAAATCAGGGCACAGACTTGAGCTGATACATAGCTGGAGCATTTAGGAAGGAATCTGGGGGGCTTAAAAGTTGTCCCATTAAAGGGAGGGGAACAGAGTAGACTCATGGCTCAAAAATAGGTATTGAGTGCCTTGTCTTCAAAGCCCTCTCCAGCTGCACCAGCAGAACTGGTTACAGCCTCCTCTGTGGCATCCCTCTGCTTCCCCAAGGGTAATCATCCCTTCCTTGCTTGTTTCCCCCAAACTCTGAAAATCCAAGAGGACAAGAACAGTATCTTGTTCACTGTGCCTGTTATATGGTGCCTTGGATTCAGCAGATGCTCCATAAATGTCGAATGAATGAATGGACCGGCCCAACGTCCCTCTTCCCCAGTCTTCCCCTTGACATATCAGACCCAAATGCCATATACACTTCCAGTCTGCCTCAGAATCTACCCACTTGGTTCTTTCTCCTTGGGGCTGTGTGCAGAGCTCTTGTTTACCCTGTAGATAAGCAGAGCCCAGGTCTGGTCAAAGGGAGGTGACCACATGGCCGTGAACCGGGCAGTGGTGGAAAATCCCAGCCTGGCCCCAGGCTGCCGGGCCCAATGCCACCCGCAAGCGCCTTCCCAACACACATAGGAAACTCCTGGGGATAGAAGATCCCCGTTTATTTAGCTTCAGCCTGAAGGACTACCCTTCCTCTGGATGGAAGACAGTGGGTGGGCGTGCCTGCCCGGGTCCTTCTACCACATCACATTCTACCAGACCCCTTCAGGGTCTGAAAAGGGGTCAGCAGACATTTTCTGAAAAGAGCCAGAGAATGAATATCTCAGACTTTGCAGACCAGATGGCCTCTATCACAACTACTCAGTTCCACCCTTGTAGAAAGAAAGCAGTAGAAAGATGACAATGAATGGGCGGGGCTGTGCATTCCAGTGAGCCCTTATTTATAAAAACAGGTGGCTGGCCTGATTGGGCTTGAGGACAGTAATTTAGAACTTGGCCCTGCCAAGTCCCCACAGAGTCCACTCCACCCCCGGGACAAAGAGTTCTAGAGCAGCAGTTCTCAATGTCGGAGTGATTTAGCCCCCGGTAGGGGACATCTGGCCAGGTTTGGTGACATTTCTGGGTGTCCCATCTGGAGGAGGGTTACCACTGGCATCTGGTGGGTACAGGCCAGGGATGCTGCCCAGCATCCTACAGTGCACAGGGCACACAATGAGGAATTACCCAGCCCAGCATGCCCATAGTGCCCAGGTTAAAACACCCTGCTCTAAAGCGGTGGCTCTCAGAGTAGGGTCATTATCATCTGGGAAATTGGTAGAATGGCAAATCATCTACCCGTCCCCTGCACTGAATAGGAAACCCTGAGGGTGGGGCCCAGCAATGTGTGTTTTGACAGGCCTTCCAGGTGACTCTGATGCTTGCTAAAACTTGAGAACGCTGCTGAAAGAGACCAAGGGGGCTGAAGGAGAGGGAGAGAAGGAAGGCAGGACGGGCAAACTCAGAACCCCCACCATATGCCAGGCTCTGAGCCAGGTAGGGGCCTCCAGGGCAGTGAGACATTGACAATTAGGAGACACAGAGAGAAGCCTCAAGGTGGCAGCAGGTGGAATGGAGGAGCAGGGAGGGGGCCAACCCCAGACACAGGGTCCAGGCGAGGCTCCCAGGATGAGAGGGCTCAGCTAAGTCTAGAGGAGATGGAGGAGATCCCAGACCAAGGCGGGTGAGGACAGCAGTCTGGGCGGGGAGAACAGGGTGACATAGAAAGGCAGGGAAACCAGAGAGAGAGAGAGAGAGAGAGAGGAAGAAAGGGAAAGAGGGGAGGAAAGGAAAAAGAGCGGGGAGGGGGATAGAGAAAGGGAGAGAGAGAGAGAAGAGGGGTAGAGAGGAAGAGAGAAAGGGAGAGAGAGAGAGAGGGAGAAAGGGGAGAGGGAG
>NW_012101310.1:2505041-2513852 GCF_000951045.1 Mandrillus leucophaeus | reverse complement strand
GTCCCTCTTCCCCAGTCTTCCCCTTGACATATCAGACCCAAATGCCATATACACTTCCAGTCTGCCTCAGAATCTACCCACTTGGTTCTTTCTCCTTGGGGCTGTGTGCAGAGCTCTTGTTTACCCTGTAGATAAGCAGAGCCCAGGTCTGGTCAAAGGGAGGTGACCACATGGCCGTGAACCGGGCAGTGGTGGAAAATCCCAGCCTGGCCCCAGGCTGCCGGGCCCAATGCCACCCGCAAGCGCCTTCCCAACACACATAGGAAACTCCTGGGGATAGAAGACCCCCGTTTATTTAGCTTCAGCCTGAAGGACTACCCTTCCTCTGGATGGAAGACAGTGGGTGGGCGTGCCTGCCCGGGTCCTTCTACCACATCACATTCTACCAGACCCCTTCAGGGTCTGAAAAGGGGTCAGCAGACATTTTCTGAAAAGAGCCAGAGAATGAATATCTCAGACTTTGCAGACCAGATGGCCTCTATCACAACTACTCAGTTCCACCCTTGTAGAAAGAAAGCAGTAGAAAGATGACAATGAATGGGCGGGGCTGTGCATTCCAGTGAGCCCTTATTTATAAAAACAGGTGGCTGGCCTGATTGGGCTTGAGGACAGTAATTTAGAACTTGGCCCTGCCAAGTCCCCACAGAGTCCACTCCACCCCCGGGACAAAGAGTTCTAGAGCAGCAGTTCTCAATGTCGGAGTGATTTAGCCCCCGGTAGGGGACATCTGGCCAGGTTTGGTGACATTTCTGGGTGTCCCATCTGGAGGAGGGTTACCACTGGCATCTGGTGGGTACAGGCCAGGGATGCTGCCCAGCATCCTACAGTGCACAGGGCACACAATGAGGAATTACCCAGCCCAGCATGCCCATAGTGCCCAGGTTAAAACACCCTGCTCTAAAGCGGTGGCTCTCAGAGTAGGGTCATTATCATCTGGGAAATTGGTAGAATGGCAAATCATCTACCCGTCCCCTGCACTGAATAGGAAACCCTGAGGGTGGGGCCCAGCAATGTGTGTTTTGACAGGCCTTCCAGGTGACTCTGATGCTTGCTAAAACTTGAGAACGCTGCTGAAAGAGACCAAGGGGGCTGAAGGAGAGGGAGAGAAGGAAGGCAGGACGGGCAAACTCAGAACCCCCACCATATGCCAGGCTCTGAGCCAGGTAGGGGCCTCCAGGGCAGTGAGACATTGACAATTAGGAGACACAGAGAGAAGCCTCAAGGTGGCAGCAGGTGGAATGGAGGAGCAGGGAGGGGGCCAACCCCAGACACAGGGTCCAGGCGAGGCTCCCAGGATGAGAGGGCTCAGCTAAGTCTAGAGGAGATGGAGGAGATCCCAGACCAAGGCGGGTGAGGACAGCAGTCTGGGCGGGGAGAACAGGGTGACATAGAAAGGCAGGGAAACCAGAGAGAGAGAGAGAGAGAGAGAGGAAGAAAGGGAAAGAGGGGAGGAAAGGAAAAAGAGCGGGGAGGGGGATAGAGAAAGGGAGAGAGAGAGAGAAGAGGGGTAGAGAGGAAGAGAGAAAGGGAGAGAGAGAGAGAGGGAGAAAGGGGAGAGGGAGAGAGAGAGGAGGAGGAAGGGTAAGAGACAGGGAGGGAGAAAGGGGAGAGGGAGAGAGAGAGGGGGAGGAAGGGTAAGAGACAGGGAGGGAGAAAGGGAAAGAGAGACGGAGGGAGAAAGAAAAAAAGAGAGAGGGAGAGGAGGAGAAAGAGAGAGGGAGGGAGAAAGAGAGGGAGAGGGGAAGGATAGAGAGGAAGAGAGAAAGGGAGAGAGAGAGGGAAAGGAAGGGGGGAAAGAGAGAGCAAGGAAGGGAAAGAGACAGAGCGGGAGGGAGAGAGAGGAGAGGGCCTAGAGAGGGAGAGATAAAAAGGGAGAGAGGGAGGGAGGGAGAGTAGGGGAGAAGAGAGAGAGAGATCCCTCTGGGAAACTGCAAGATGTTTAGCAGCCTCTAAGAGGCAGGGTTGTGGGGTGGGAGTTGGAGTGAAGCCAGACAGAGTGGCAACAGCCAGGACAGAGGGGCCCTGTTGTTGGCCAAGCAGCTCACAGTGGTTCTCAGCCCCTACTCAACCCACGAATCACCTGGGGAGCCTTAAAAAAAAGTAGCCAATGCCCCAGTCTCATTCAAGATCCACTGAGTCAGAAAGTGACTAGAAGACTCGCAGGGCGACATTAAAATGTTCTTAAAACTCCCAGGTAATTCTTCTGGACCCCCAGGGTGGAGAGCCCCTGAGCTGTAGCTGAGGAAAGAGGGAAGACATTCCCTCTATTTTCCTTTGATTCTCGAGGCACTCCATTTTAAAAGTAAGAAAATCAAGGCTCAGAGAAACTAAACGACTTCTGCAAAGTCACAGAGCAAGTTGCTGATGGGACTGAGATCTCAGAGACACAGGACACAAAGATCCCGGGGCAGGCAGGAAGAGCCCAGCAGAGCTCCTTTGTCCAGCTCTTTGGGGTGGGGTGGGGGGCTTAGTGACACTGCAGTGGTGGACTGCAGAAAGATGATGGAGGAAGGCTCAGAGGATCTTGACTTATATCCAACCACGGAGCGAACAGCCTGGGCTTGCAGAGGCCTGGGTTCCCCAGTCAGTGGCCTTTCGCGACTCCTCTCCCAAGTGGCACAAAATGGGCCCTGCATCCACTCCTTCCCCCAAGCCTCTCTCTACAGGTTGGACCCAGGCATGCTTCATTTTTTGGTGAGGTTGGTTCCATTTTGCAATGACAAATGCTTCCCTGGGCGACGACAGCTAAGGGGCTGTTGGAAGCTCTTTGCGGTTTGCAAAGCGATTTCACTCAACGTTAAGAGGCCTCCCGTGTGCTGGCTCTGTGTTCAAATGTGGATTATACAGGTGGTCAGCTTTCCAGTGTAAGAGATGGGAATGTAATGAGATAATAATGCGACCAAGGGTAGTCCCAGGTGTTCCAAAGGGTACAGGTAGATGAGGAGGATGAGCCCCCAGGAGTGCACGCAGACTCAGAAAGCTGCTGGGAGGAGGGACAGCTTGAGAAAGGAACAGCAGGGCCCCCAGGTGGAAGAGGAGGAAGGGGAAGAAAGGCCTTCTGCATAGTCTTATTTACTTCTCACCACAATCCTGAAAGGTAGAGCTATTGTCTCTGTTTTATGGCTGAGAAAACTGAGGCTCAGAGAGGTTATGTAACTTACCCAAGGTCACACAGCAAGGACCTGGCAAAGCTGAGACTCAGGCTCCTCAGGAAGAATCCCATGCCCTCTGCTGGCAGCATGGAAGTGACTAGAAGTCAGGAGAGGACTTGGAGCACGGCTTTTACGTTAAGGGCCTGCAGAAAAGCAGATAGCCATCCAGTTACTGCAGTAGCCAGAATATTTCCAGCATCCCTCCCCATCTTAATTTTTATAATTTCTCCTTCAGGGGAAGATCAGCCAACTGAGGCAATTATTCCAAGTTTCAAATAGACATAACCCTGGGAGGTGAGAATTCTTTTTTTGTTGCTATTTGTTTGTTTTGAGACAGAGTCTCGCTCTCTCGCCCAGGCTGGAGTGCAGTGGCGCGATCTCAGGCTCACTGCAAGCTCCGCCTCCCGGGTTCACACCATTCTCCTGCCTCAGCTTCCCAAGTAGCAGGGACTACAGGCGCCCGACACCACGCCCAGCTAATTTTTTTATATTTCGTTTAGTAGAGACAGGGTTTCACCGTGTTAGCCAGGATGGTCTCGATCTCCTGACCTCGTGATCCGCCCACCCTGGCCTCCCAAAGTGCTGGGATTACAGGCGTGAGCCACCGCGCCCGGCCGAGAATTCTTGTATAAGTCTTTTCTTCGTGAGGGACTTCACAGAGGACTCCAAGATAACCACTCCTGTTCTTCTCCCCAGCCCCTGCCTGCCCCTGCTGATATTCTAAACTGGAAAATACTTCTGATTTGAATATTCTCCCTGTGTAAATTTTCTTCCCTGGCATACTTTCTCCTAGATTTCAAAAAGGAACCAAAGATGTGTATCTTTGCAATTTAATTAAAATGCGTTTGCTCGCTGGTTAATAAAGACAAGCTTCACCACTGCTCACACCTTTTTCTGTGCATTTTTCCAGCCGTTTGAATCATCCCCTCGATGGATAACTGGGCCAGGCAGTTATCCAAGGTAGAGGGGGACCTGTGCTGCCAGAAATGCAGCGACCAGGGCCCCCAACTGCCTGAATGATGCCAGTACAGGACTCCCTAGTTGGGACCCAAATGAAACAGAAAGGAGGACATGCCGGGTGCATTAGATGAGCAAATAGTACAAATGTCATTCACTCTCTACACAGAAGGAAATTGCCCAAGCAGCGGATGGTTCCCTTAATGAGTGGCTTTGAGATCACGGGAGAGAAAAATGGAAAGAGTGAGCAGCCACTGTCTCCCAGGCAGCCCTTCCCGGCCAGCCCCTTGGGGAAAAAAAGCACAGACTCCTGGAAACAGCGGAAGTGTGGGATCTGCACAGCCTCCTGGAACAAAGAGGGTCAGAAAAGAGGTCAGCAGTCCGTGTCCCAAAGTACATCCTTCCTGGATAATTTTCTTTATCCAAGCTGACTCACACACCCTCACCCAACCCCACCCAACCCCACCCAGGACTCCCAAACCAGCGGGTCCTTTATGTGTTTTCTTAGAGTGCAGGAGGTAGGGAGATAGAGCACCTTGAGCGGCCTGAGTGGTCCAGCCAGCCCCAAGTTCAAGTATGGCCTTCACTTCAGACTTGGTTCTTAAAAGAGCATATTTTCTAGAAAAGTGGAGGAGGAGGAAACGTGAGGCCAGCAAATAGGAGGCAAGTCAGAGAGTGGAGGCAGCCAGGCGGGTCCTAACAGAAAAGGGGGGGCAAATCCTCACATCATCAAGCCCTGTTTGTCTTCAGCACAGGCAATGTATTGGGGCATGTTCTTCACTTCTCGGAGCTCCACATGCCTCGTCTGTGGAATCGGTCAGTTATAGTTCCTCCCAAGCCGTACAGGTGCTAAGGGGCTCCCACACCTGAGTACACAATAAAGGCTGCTCCTCCCTTGCTCCATCCTCCTCCATCACAGGCGCCTGGTAATTTCTCCCGCGTGCTTCTGCTTTGCAGAAAATTCCTATTAGTCCTTAGCTTTCCTGGGAGTGGATGGCTCTCCCAACCAAGTGAAAAACTACTGAAGGCCGGGCGCGGTGGCTCACACCTGTAATCCCAGCACTTTGGGAGGCCGAGGTGGGCGAATCACCTGAGGTCAGGAGTTCAAGACCAGCCTAGCCAACATGGTGAAACCCCCGTCTCTATAAAAATATAAAAATTAGCCGGGTTTGCTGGCAGGCGCCCGTAATCCCAGCTACTCCGGAGGCTGAGGCAGGAGAATTGCTTGAACCCAGAGGCGGAGGTTGCAGTGAGCCGAGATTGTGCCACTGCACTCCAGCCTGGGCAACAGAGCGAGACTCTGTCTCAAAACAAAACAAAACAAAAAACTACTGGAGGTCAAGGACTGTTTTAAATTCCCCACTGTTGCACAGCGTATTCAACCCATATCTCAACCAACTTAATATTTCCAGAGATATACACATATTAGTGGCTCAATAGATAGATACAGTGGAGATACCAAAGTATACCTATTGAATGAATCAGTGAGTGAATGAATGAATGAATGTAGCCTCCGTGTAGCCTCCTCCCCAGGGTCCTTTCTCTGGGCCTTTGTAGCCCAGAGCTCTGAGTAATGGCTCCAGTGGGGTGGGCCGCCAGGCTGCTGTCCTCCAGATAGAAGGGGCAACAGCACGTCCAGAAGCTCCCCAGGGTAAACGCTGACACAATGCCCACAACAACACTGGGAGACTCTTTTGTCTCATCTGCCCTTTGTCCGTGGTTCATGTGCCCTGGGGCTGCTAGGAGCCTGTGCCGTTGCTAGGGAACCACCTCACTGATCATTCAGGAAAGGAAGACCTACAGCCACCAAAGGTCAGAGGCCCAGTTCTGCTCCCTGCTGCTGAGAGGACCCTGCGGCGATTTGTGATGAGACCAAATGAGCCCTCACCTGGACCATCGCTTGTACTAACTGAGAGCTTTGTCCTGTGCCCAATACAGTTTACCCACGGGATGAAATTAGAAGCCCAGGTTCTCCTGGAAAGGAACAATGGCTTCCAGTCCCTCCCCTCCAGGGAGAGACAGCAGTGACTGCTCAGTCCTGTCTAATGAAGGAAGTGATGGCCAGGCCACAGCCTCAGGGAGGCTGGGAAGTGTGGAGTGGTGTTTTTGCCCTGATGTGTGATCCCCAAGGGAAATGGATAAATGAGTTTTCCCACTCCCTTTTCTTCTTTAAATATTTTCTTAAGAGACAGAGTCTTGTTCTGTCACCCAGGCTGGAGTGCAGTGGCGTGATGATCATGATTCGCTGCAGCCTTAACCTCCTGGGTTCAAGCAGTCCTCCCACCTCAGCCTCCCTAGTAGCTGGGACTATAGGCACGAGCCACCACGTCCAGCTAATTTTTTAATTTTTTGTAGAGATGGGGTCTCACTGTGTTGCCCAGGCTGGTTGTCTTGAACTCCTGGCCTCAAGTGATCCTCCTGCCTCTGCCTCACAAAACATTAGGACTATAGAAGTAAGCCACTATGCCTACCCCCTCTCCCTTTTTAAAACCACTAATTCTCCACCAGGGGTGATTCTGACTCCCCGTCCTCCCCAGGGTCATGTGGCCACATCTGGAAACATTTTTGATTGTCACTCAATGCTGGTAAGATTCTCCAAGTCATGACAAAACACAGATATCCTTATAAATGATCCCATCACCAGGAATTTGTTTTTTAAATCCTTACAACAGCCTAAAGTGTGGTCATTATTATCCCCGTGTTACAAATGAGGAAACTGAGGCACAAAAGGGCTTGTTGAAGAGCACGGTTGCAGGTGAGGTTCCCGGAGAAGCAGAACCTGAGACAAAGCTCCGTGTGCAGGACTGCCAGGAAAAGACGGGAAACACTGGGCTGCGATGCCGTCTTAAAGAAGGTCTCAGTCGACCCTGAGGAGTTTTGGAGCTGAGCTGACCCTTTGGAGTTGTCTCAAGTTGGGTAGAGGGAACCAGGCCTTTATACCCTGGCTTGGATCAGTCCCTGATCACAGGCTGCCCTTGGAAAGAGGCATGACTTTGGGACAGGCCTTTTTTTTTTTTCAGGTGAGGCAATCCAAGGCTGACAGCTGAAAGCCACCTCTGGCGGAACTCCCAGGACCTGGGCAAGTAAGTCCTTCATTCCTGAAGAGGAGTCTGTGTGCATTTCACAGCATCTACCAGTCACTTCACTAATAAGGCCAGAGGTGGAATTGTGTCCAGATCCTCTGCTCACCCCCTTCCCTTTGCCATCAAGTCTCTGTCCTCAGCCTCTGATTTACAAGGGGACCAAGAGGCCCCAGGAAAAGAACTCAAGTAACCTCCATGACTGGAGTTTCTAGCTGGACTAGAACTCAGCTGCAGGAGTGAGGACTGGACAAGAGAAGCCCAACAGTAGGGCTTGGGACGGTGCAGCTGCAAGGCCCAGAAAGGAAGAGAACTTGCTCCTGGTCACAGGATGAACCACCTTTTACACCCTCAGACCCCACAGTCTGACTTGGCCCCCTGCACTCTCTCCCCTTCCAACCCCTACAGACCCTTACAGGATGGTTCCATCTCATTGCTGCAGGACTCAGAACCTAGAATTTACGTAATCATGGGATTTTTCGCGCTGGAAGTTAGTAATCTCCAGTGTTTTCTCCTGAGGAGTTGAAACCCAGGTGTGCACCGTGCGTTCCCAACAACACGGGAGTAACTCCTCTGGGGACACAAAGCTGGAGGTGCCACTGGAACCCAGGTCTCCCAACTCCAAGGTCCTGGAACCACGACATGCTGCTGCAGGCAGCAAGACAGACAGACAGTGCTGCTTTACCAGGCACCACCCTGCCCTTTCCTCTCTGTGCCCAGCCTCCCGTACTCCTCAAACAGTGCGGAGGTGAACAGCTCCTCTTCGCCCCTGTGCTCTGCTCATTCCTGCTCATTCTCAGGTCCCCTGTTCCCTACCAGGCTTTTTCAGACCGCCCCCTTCCCGCCCCCACCACCATCACCACCACCCAGGCTAGGTCAGCTTCCGCCCCACTCCTCGCTTTATTTTCCCATGACATCCTGTAATGATCCATCATGCATATTACTGTTATGTGGTTAATCAACCACTGTGCAATTGGTTAATATGTTCGTGGTTAATCAACCACTGTGCAATTGCTTAGTCAACGTCTATCTCATTAGAATATAAGCTCCCATGACTGTGAGACCAGAGCTGTGTTATCCACCAGTGTGCCCTCTACCACCAAGAATGACTGAACTAATGAAGAGTCCATGCTGTCTTATATGTTCTCCAATTCTTAGCCACAGTTGTCCTGACTTCTTAGACAAACGTCAAATGCCTCAAAGGCACAGAATGAGATTTCATGAGTGTCCCCACCTCCTGAGCACCTAGTCCAATGTCAAGCACAGAGTGGCCAATCACTGATTGATTGATGACTGCTTGCTGCCTGAACCTCTGGAACACCCCCGTCAGGAAAGGGAGTGAGGGATTCTTGTGCTTCTCCAAAGACGGAAGGGCAGAGGCCTCAGAAATTTCTGGACTGAGCCTCGGCGGAGGGGAGGAGGTAATTAGCTCAAATCACATTAACGTGGTTCTCAGGAAATGGCTGCTGAATTAGACATTCCAGCCACAGCAGCTGCCTCTTTTTAATAGGACATTAATGCTCATTGTGAGCAATTACTGTATTTGCAATGGTTTCTTAATGTTCAGCTTCTGGAGCCCTGAAAGGAAAGGGCTTTGTGTTTCCAGTAACCAGCTCTCCACT
>NW_012101310.1:2499647-2502868 GCF_000951045.1 Mandrillus leucophaeus | reverse complement strand
CTTACATATAATTATATTATATTATAATAATTACTCTCATATAAGCAGTTCCCTATCCCACTTAACTTGTTTCTTGCGCTATCCAGAGTGATTTTTTCTTCGTTCCAACCAAAGGGGTGAAACAAATAAAATGTCTTTACTAATTTGACCAAGCATCAGTATTAAAGAATGAAGTGAACAGAGTGATAGAACTAGTTATTGAAGGGAATTTGACTTCTCCCTTGATTAGTAATTAGCAACAGCTGCTTAATCGAACCTGGGTTTCCCATCCCCGAGTTGAAACCTAACAAGGCAGTTACTGAGTGCATTTTCTAAGTGCATCACGTATATCCACTCATGTAACACTCTCAACCCTAGGAGGTACAACTGCTTCCATCTATCCATTTTACAGATAAAGAAATGCAAATCGGATGAGGCATAGCTGGGATTTGAACCCGTGGAGTCCAGTTCTAGAATCTGTGCTCTTAGTTACTAGGTTTTCCCAGTCTTTCAGTGTGGACTACCCTTTCTAATGTACCCTACCTTTGTTGTGTTTTCAAACCTCTTTTTTCTGTCAATCTATTACAAGATCCTGAATGCAGAAAAAAATTCTGGCTTTTCAATCTGCCATCTGCAGTGGAACTGCCACTGAAATACAGATTTTTTTAATAAAAATCTTTATGGGGAAGACCATCATGCTCAAGGCTGAATCCTTGGATATGACAGAAAATGTAAAGGCCAAGACCCAGAATAAGAAAGGAATTCCTCTTAATCAGCAAAGGCAGATCTTTGCTGGAAAGCAACTGGAAGAAGAAGATGGATATACTTTGACTCCTTCCTTCCTTCCTTCCTTCCTTCCTTCATTCCCTCCCTCCCTTCCTCCCTCCCTCCCTCCCTCCCTCCTTCCTTCCTTCCTTCGAGTCTTGCTGTGTCACCCAGGCTGGAATGCGGTGGCGCAATCTTGGTTCACTGAAACCTCCACCTTCTAGGCTCAAGTGATCCTCCCATCTCAGCCTCCCGAGTAGCTGGGACTACAGGCACACACCACCATGCCTGGCTGATTTTTGTATTTTTAGTAGAGACAGGGTTTCACCATGTTGCCCAGGCTCGTCTTGAATTCCTGAGCTCAAGCAATCCCCCATCTCGGCCTCCCAAAGTGCTGAGATTACAGGTGTGAGCCACAGCACCTGGCTAATTTTTTTTTTTTTTTACTTTTAGTAGAGACTGGGTTTCGCCATCTTGGCCAGGCTGGTCTCGAACTCCTGACCTCGTGATCCACCCGCCTCGACCTCACAAAGTGCTGGGATTACAGGCATGAGCCACCGCGCCCGGCTGATTACAACTTTCAAAAAGAGTCTACTCTTCATCTTGTGGGAAGACTTTGTGGTGGCGCTGAGAAAAGGAAGAAATCTTACACCACCCCCAGGAAGAATAAGCATGAGAGAAAGGTTAACCGGCTGACTTGAAATACTAGAAAATGGATGAGAACGGCCAAATGAGTTTGCCTTCTTTGGAAACGCCCTTCAGATGATTGTAGCACTGGAGTGTTTATGGCCAGCCACTTGGAGCGAAATTACCGTGGCAAATTGTTGCTTGATGATTGCTTCAACAAACCAGAAGACAAGTAGTGGTGTATGAGTTAATAAAAGACATGAGCTAACTTTCTTTAAAAAGTCCGAGCGGAGCTGCTCCGATTAAAGATGGGTGCGAGAGTCACAGCTGCCTCGGCACCTCCCTCCTCCCGCGCAGGGAGCGTGGTTTGAAAATCTCCTGTGTATGTGTGGACGGAAGCAGGGGGGCTGAGAGTCTGACCTGTAAGATTCCAGGGGGGGTTCCCACTGCACTTGCTCTGGGATCCTGGCAAGTCATGTCACCTCTCAGATTTCAGGGTAACCTCCTACAACTCACAAGGGACCAAACTCACAATGGGCTCCCTGCCCATCCCAGGGTTCTGCTTGCTGGTTGGGCCAGCCTGGTAACAGATTATTTTCTGCCCAGAGAGGCTAGAAGCTAAAAAGAGAAAAATGAAATGAAGGAAATAGCAACTCTTACTCTGCCCCTAGCTCCTAGCTCACCAACTAGGTGCAGAAGTGAAGTACAGTAACACCCGTAGCTGTCATCAGCTGGAACACTTTCCATCTCTCTCAAATTTAAAGAGTTGCTTTGTCTCTCTCCCTCTCCCTCCCACCCTTTTCCTCACCTTCTCCCCCTCTTTCCCTCTCTCCCCTCCTCCCCGTCTCTCTCCCTTTCTCTCTTCCCCTCTCCCCACAGTCTATGCCTGTGTGTGTGCGCGTGTGTGCGTGTGTGTGTGCGTGTGTATGAATATCCTCTGTTTTGCTCCTTTCCATCAAGCATTTGAACTTCATCAGTCACCGTACGATCAGCGGAGCAGGCACCGTATATTTGTTCTGTGATTGTAGAACCTACAATCTCCTTTCTGATAAAGGAATCCTACTTGTTTCCACAGAGTATGACGTCCTCAAAATAAACTTACACAGAACATAATTCGATTTTTTAAAGAGCTATAAAGCAGGTCTCCCCACAGAGATCAAAAGCCCACTTCCGGCCCACGGTACACGGGGCTGTATCTATTTGTCTGCAGAGATAAGAAGGTCCAATATCTGAGCAGAACTAATTTCAAAGCCTGCTCAGCAGACTTCTGATAAATGTCTTTTCACCGGCTCTGTTGAAATGTGTAACAGAGCTGTCTTTTTTTTTCTTTCTTTTTTTTTTTTTAGACAGGGTCTTGCAGTCACTGGAAAGCTTTATGCTCTGGGGGTGGAATCACTGGGTGGTAGCAGGCTTAGGGTCATTTCAAAGAAATGCATGCCAGCCCCAAAGCAAGAAATCGTCTCTACAAAAAATTTAAAAATTAGCTGGGCATGGTGGTGTGTGCCTGTAGTGCCAGCTGCTTGCGAGGCTGAGGCAGGAGGATCATTTGAGCCCAGGAGGTCAAGCCTGCAGCGAGTTATAATAGAAGCACTACACTCAAACCTGAATGACATTGTGGGACCCCAATTCCAAAAAAGAAAGAAAGAGAGAGAGAGAGAGAGAGAAAGAAAGGAAGGAAGGAAGGAAGGAAGGAAGGAAGGAAGGAAGGAAGGAAGGAAGGAAGGAGAAAGTAAAGAAGGAAGGAAGGAAAGGAAGGAAGGAAGGAAAGAAGGAAGGAAGGAAGGAAGGAAGGAAGGAAGGAAGGAAGGGAGGGAGGGAGGAAGGAAAAGAAAGAGAGAGAGAGGAAGGAA
>NW_012101310.1:2497273-2498706 GCF_000951045.1 Mandrillus leucophaeus | reverse complement strand
CGCCTGTAGTCCCAGCTACTCAGGAGGCTGAGGCAGGAGAATGGTGTGAACCTGGGAGGCGGAGCTTGCAGTGAGCTGAGAACGCGCCACTGCACTCCAGCCTGGGCAACAGAGCGAGACTCCACCTCGAAAAAAAGAAAAAAGAAAAAAAAATGGAGCCAATCCAACCATCCACTCTGCTATGGGACAATGGGGTGACTACTTTGTTTTAATTGCTTATGTAACTGTCTGCCTTTCCCTATGAGATGTAGCCTCAGCTTGGGCAGCACCCAGCCAGGCTTACTACTGCTTGTTGGCAGAGTACCTAGCACGTGGCAGTCACCCCACACATGATAGCTGATTAGATGGCGTGTCAGGTAGGATCCTTTGCATTGCAAGTAACCCAATTAAAACTGACTAAAGGAATGTAATAGCTAAAATATCTTGGATGTTCAGAAATAGTTCTAGCTTCAAATGAGACTTGATCCAGTAACTCAAACCATGTCATCCACTACCTAATCAGCCTTTCCCTCTCTCTGTACCTGTCTCCCACTCCATCCTATCTAGTGTGGCTCCTTGGGTTGGCCCAGAACACCTAGGCAGACAAGACCTTGTTCTTACACCACATGGTCCAGATAAGAACCAGCTGTTCTCTCATTAGCCTAAATTGGGGCACACGACTTTCTCTGAAGCCATCCCAGTGGCCAATGCAATGGCTAGATCTGGGGTGGGGTCCATCCCACCAAAGTCCCATGAGAGGAACTGGAGAAGGGAAAGGAAAACAGATACTCAGTAGCAATGAAAGACGAAGAGATGAGTGGACACATAAGCAGGTGGATGGAAGAATAAATCAGTGACTGAGGAGAGCAGCAAGAGGAGCTAGTTCAGTGCAATGTTCTCTCTCTTGAGAATCTGACCATGACTAGCAGTGTGGGAGTGCGGTAGAAGAGGCAGAGAGGCTGCGGGCAGGAGATGGGCAGAAGGGTACAGAAGAGAAGCAGCAGCAGGGGGAGCAAGGAAGCCTCCCCTTGTCCTACCTGATACACCATCTAGCCAGCTACCATCTGTGGGGTGACTGCCATGTGCTAGATGCTCTGCCAACAAGCAGTAGTGAGCCTGGCTGGGTGCTGCCCACGCTGAGACTGCATTTCACAGGGAAAGGCAGACAATTACATAAGCAATTAAAACAAAGTGGTCACCCCATCGTCCCAAAACAGGGGCATGAGAATGAGTGGACAATGGGCTGTTCCAGCAAGAAGCCACCAGCTCCTGCTTCTGAAGACCGAAGGGGACGTGGCTGCTCCACCTGCAGGAACCACACCGCACCGGATCCTGTGTTCAAGAACCCATTGTCATCCCGTTCTGAGACTTCTGTCTCCTCTTTTTGCCCATTATTATGCTTATAATAATCACTATTATATTATGTGATTATTATAATATATATTTTTATATAT
>NW_012101310.1:2490139-2490703 GCF_000951045.1 Mandrillus leucophaeus | reverse complement strand
TGAGCAATTACTGTATTTGCAATGGTTTCTTAATGTTCAGCTTCTGGAGCCCTGAAAGGAAAGGGCTTTGTGTTTCCAGTAACCAGCTCTCCACTGTAAGGCAGAGGAATGAGCTGGGGAAATGCTCCTGGCCAGATCAGGGAACCAACGCCCCAGTCAGTCTGGAGAAGGAGCCAGGGACTCCAGGCTCCTGTGCCTGGCTTCTCTGACCAGCTCATACCTCCAGGACCTTGTTAAGAGTGGGTCTCCACAGGAATGTCTCCATGCACAAGGGAGCCTCACTGAATCTTCTCTACTGCTCCCTGCAGTTATGCAGCTGCCTAAAGCCAGTCCCTGCTAAGTGCTCCTAACAGCATCCGGTACCTCTCCCAGCACAATGCTTACCATACTTATCACTTTGATTCTAATAGCATTTCCCCTCTTGATTTTAGAGTAATTAAGGTTCACTGCAAAAATAAAGCAAAGTGTAAAATAAGCCAACAGATCACATCTCTGACGTTTTCCTATGCATAGGCACACATAAAGATATGTAAAGTCTGGCTTTAAAAAATGGAGCCGGCCGGG
>NW_012101310.1:2488966-2489584 GCF_000951045.1 Mandrillus leucophaeus | reverse complement strand
AGTGGAGCCTCTTCCTCTTCTTGTAAGGATACCAACCCTGTGGGATTAGACCCCCATCCTTACTACCTCGTTAGCCTTCATTATCTCCTTAAAGGCCCTATCTCCAAATACTCAACATACGAACTGGAGGGTGCAGGGGAGCACAATTCAGTCCATAATAGGGCGGATGCCGTCCATGATAGGGTGGGAAGCCAGTTAGGAGGTTAATGTGTTCAAAGGGGGGAAATGCTGATCACTGGGACTAGGTGTCAGGAATAAAAACGGGGGATTACTGAGCAGAAAAGTTCACCTGAATCAGTGGTGGACTGAGAGAGGAGGAAGGACGAGATGTCAGGAATAACTTTCAGGTTTCTACAATGATCATGGTGGCTCCCATAAAGATATGTCTACATTCTAACCCCTGGGACCTGTGAATGGGACCTTATTTGGCAAAAGGGTCTTTGCAGACATTACATCGAAGATCTCAAGATGAGACATCCTGGATTGTCCAGGTGGGTCCTGAATCTGATGATACCTCATCTTACAAAAGAAGAGCAGGGCTGGGCGCGGTGGCTCAAGCCTGTAATCCCAGCACTTTGGGAGGCCGAGACGGGCGGATCACGAGGTCAGGAGATCGAG
>NW_012101310.1:2485031-2488916 GCF_000951045.1 Mandrillus leucophaeus | reverse complement strand
AAGGAAGGAAGAAAAGAAAAGAAAGAAAGGAAGGAAGGAAGGAAGGAAAAGAAAGAGAGAGAGAGGAAGGAAGGAAGATGAAGGGAAGGAAGGAAGGAAAGAAGGGAGGGAGGAAGGGAAAGAAGGGAGGGAGGGAAGGAGAAATGAATGCACCCTAGGCAGAAACAGGGAATCTGTACTCAGATGAAGAAGGAACTTAAGCAGGAGAACAGAACTAATGGCCAGGATACTTCTGGGCAGTAATTTCTGGATCATATGACAACCTATCTTCCACGCCAGAAAAGGAACCTCTGATTCCCACTAATGGTGAAACTGCCCAAGGGATTAAGTATTTTTCCATTCAGGATCTAACTTTAAGATCAGAATCAAGTCCTTCCCCTCTAATTTGGCTCATTTTCTCCATAAAGGACCATTATTATGATACAATAATCACTTTGTGGGTGCATTTTCTAGGCTAGGCACTAAGCGAGCCATTTTTTTTCACTCACTCATCCATCCCACAAACCTTTATTGGCAAACCACCGGGCGCCAGGCTCTGTCCTGCATGTTGGGGATACGGCGATAAGGAATGTATTTGAAGTCCCTTTTGTCATATGGCTCACATTCAAGTAGGAAGACACATAATCTTTTTAATGAGCAATAAATACACCTTGCCGAGCAACAAGGAAAGCTAAAAAACAAACAAACAAAAACAGAATGAGGAGATTGAAACAGCATCCGATTTCAGATAGAGGAGTCAAGAGAGACTCTAAGATGAGGTGCAATTTGAGCAGGAATCGAAAAGCAGTGGGAGATTCTGCCTTCTAAATATCAAGGGAAGGGCAATCCAGTGGAGGGCACGGCGCGGGGAGAGGTCGTGAGGTGGGGGCGCATTGGTGTGTTGGAGGGGCATCTGGGAAGTGAGCGGTGATGGACAGAATGAGCAGAAGGAGGGCATGAGTCCAGAGGGGTCACAGGCCCTGGAAGCATCCTGGGGACATGGATTTTATTCTGAAGCTGTTAGAGAGCTTTGAGATGAAGGAGAGTCATGATATCTATGTGTTAAGGACAATTCTAGTTACTGTGAGGAAAACAGGGTTCAGACAGGCAAGAGTGGAAGCTGAAAGACTGGTTAGGCAGCAGATGCCACAGTCCAGGTGTGAGGTGTTTGGGTTTGGGTTGGGCTCCTAACTGTGAGGGTGGACAGGAGTCGCCCGATTGCAGTTATGTTTCCAAAGTGGAAGCACCGAGATTTGTTGCTGAATTAAGCATGGAAGAGAAAAAACAGGTCAAAGATGATTCCAAGATTTTGGCTGGAGCAACCAGGAGAATTGACGGTGCCATTTAGAACAAGAAGAAGACTTACAAAGAAAGCAGCTGATTGTGGGGAGGGTATCCGGGATTTGGCTTTGGATCTGTTTGAACAGAAATCACATAGGAGCTGGGGCACGGTATAAGGAGAGCCCAAAAGAGGGCTGAGGACTGGGCCCCGGGGTTAGCCCAACTTGTGATCTGGGTGAAGAGGAGGATTCCTCAGAGAAGGATTCAGCAAAGGAGGCCGAGGAAGAGTAGCCTGGGAGGTTAAGAGAGACCTGAGAGAGAGTGATGTCCCCCGGCAGAGAGCACCAGGCGTTTCAAGGCAGAGGGCCTGATCCACTGTGTCACAAGCCACTGACGAAGGGAGCAACAGGGGACTGAGGCTTGACCTCAGATTTGGCAACACACAGCTGACCTTGATAATGTCATCATATGTAATTCTGATACCAGCCCTGCAAGCTAAATATTACTGTCTTCATTTTACAGATAAGGCAACGGAGGCCAGAGGAGGTTCAGTGACGCACCCAGGGCCACATAACCAGTGAATGTTGGGGATCAGATTAGAGTGCCCATGTCTGCAGCCTCCTTCTACCATTGACGCCATCACACTGACTATCCGGGCAGGACCCTCCCACCGCGTCTGAGAGCTCAGGCTTGATTTCACTGCCAAGCCGATAATGTCGGCAACAGCACTTACGGTGCTGGCCCATAGTTGAAACAAGCTTTGAGAGTTACCTGCCACCCCAGAGGCCTCAGGGAGGAGGTGGCTGCCCTCAAAGGCTCAGTCTTGTATTCTGTAACCTCTCTACCCTGAAGAGGATCCCACCAGCTGCCTCTTCTTCCAGATCCTGCCAAGAATTAGACATCTCCCAGCCCCACTCCCAGAACCCTTCTCCATATCCTCCCTGTCGATCATCCCCTTTAAACTAATAGAAAACAGTGAATAATTTTCTATCACGCATCTTTGGATTGTTTACTGATTACCATAAACAGTAGCTGCATTTGAAATGCATTTTTTCAGCTTACTGTATTTTTATTTTACTATTTTTTGTTTTTGTTTTTGTTTCAAGATGAAGTCTCACTCTGTCACCCAGGCTGGAGTGCAGTGGCTTGATGTTGGCTCACTGCAACCTCTGCCTCCCGGATTCAAGCGATCCTCCTGCCTCAGCCTCCCAAGTAGCTGGGATTATAGGTACCTGCCACCACGCCCAGCTAATTTTTGTATGTTTAGTAGAGATGGGATTTCACCACGTTGGCCAGGCTGGTCATGAGCTTTCTTTGACCTTTTTTAATGAAAATTTTCAAACATACAGCAAAGTTGGAAAGTTTTGAGCAGTGAACACCCATACACCACCCCCCAACTAGACTCTACATGTAACATTTTACTCTCTTTGCTTTACCCCACATCTGTCCATGCATTCCTCCCCCTGTCCACCAGCAGCCATCTTATTTTCTAAGCAAGCTGCAGACGTCAGTACGCTTCACTCCTCGACACTTCAGCAAGCACGTCACGAACTAGAGTTCAATATTGGTTTAAGGGTTTGTTTGGTTTTCTAGATACACTTTGCAAACAGAAAAATTAACATATCTCATGAGTATGGATGCTGAGTTTGGACAAATACATACACAAATAACTTACTGAAACCTCCATCAAGATACAGAACATTATCATCACCCCAGAAAATTCCCTCATGCTCTTTCCCAGACACTCCCTGTCTCACCCCAGAGGCCGAGGCGGGCTGATCATGAGGTCAGGAGATCGAGACCACCCTGGCTAACACGGTGAAAACTCGTCTCTACCAAAAAATACAAAAAAAAAAAAAAATTAGCTGGGCGTGGTGGCGGGCACCTGTAGTCCCAGCTACTCAGGAGACTGAGGAAGGAGAATGGCGTGAACCTGGGAGGTGGAGCTTGCAGTGAGAAGAGATCATGCCACTGCACTCCAGCCTGGGCGACAGAGCGAGACTCTCAAAAAAACAAAACAAAAAAAAAGAATTCTCTCATCATCATCTAAAGCAAACTGGGCTTGAGTCATGGCTGTTTAGAGCCTGATCTTGGAAATCAGAAAGCTCTGGATTTCTACTTCAGTCTCCACTGTTACTAACTGGGTGACCTTGGACCAGTTATCTAACCACCCTGCACCTGCACCTTACTTTTACATCTATAAACTGGGCACAAAAGTAGCTAAAGGATAGGAGAGGCTTATTAGGATTTAAATAGTTCATTTATTCATTGGCTGTTTCCTGTGGCAATAGTTAATAAGAACGCACTGCGTTCAACCCCGCTAAGCCTGGGGAGGTAGCAGGAACCAAAAGCAGAGAGACATTGTTCTCATCGGCCTGTCATTCTGTGGGCTACACAGTTACTGAACAACTAATTGTACAGTTAATTATTTATGGCCATTGTGATCAGTGCTGCAACGGAGGTGTGACAGCTGCTAAGAGTCTGTGACGGGCTTACATAAGGCGGCTAAGAGTGGAAAGAGGACAAAGAAGGCAAAGAGGGACCCTTCCTGACAGAAGGAAATGCAGTGTCTGAAAGCTCTCTGGAGGGAAGGAGCACTGCCCTTTGGAAGGACTGAAGAGGCTG
>NW_012101310.1:2480193-2480696 GCF_000951045.1 Mandrillus leucophaeus | reverse complement strand
CAGGACAGACAGAGAAGGTAATGTGAAGAGATTGGAGTCATGTGGCCACAAGGAGCCACAGGAAGCTGTCACAGGAAGCTGTCAAAGCAAGAAAGGACTTTACCCCAGAGCCCTCAGCGGGAGTGCAGTCCTGCTGACACTTTGACTTTGGGTGACTGGCCTCCAGAACTGTGAAAGAATAAATTCCCCTACTTTTAAGGCAAGTTGGTGATAATTTGCTAAGGCAGCCCTAGGCAATCGATACAAGGAGCACTTGAATGGGTGATGGTGCCATTCACGGAGAGAGGGAAACCGGAGGGGCTCGGGTCTTGTGGGATAGGAGGGTGAGTATCAGTTTACATGTAGAAATTCAGAAACTGTGGTGACTTCCAGATGTCAGGAGACGAAAGGGCAGTAGCCGGGCTTACTGTAAATACTCATTAATTCATAGTTGTTATCATCATTTACTTTTAGAGTACGCCTACATTAGAAGTGATTGCTCCTCTCAAGCATATCTGAATTTC
>NW_012101310.1:2478042-2480143 GCF_000951045.1 Mandrillus leucophaeus | reverse complement strand
AAGAAGAGCAGGACAGACAGAGAAGGTAATGTGAAGAGATTGGAGTCATGTGGCCACAAGGAGCCACAGGAAGCTGTCATAGGAAGCTGTCAAAGCAAGAAAGGACTTTACCCTAGAGCCCTCAGCAGGAGTGCAGTCCTGCTGACATTTTGACTTTGGGTGACTGGCCTCCAGAACTGTGAAAGAATAAATTCCCCTACTTTTAAGGCAAGTTAGTGATAATTTGCTAAGGCAGCCCTAGGCAATCGATACAAGGAGCACTTGAATGGGTGATGGTGCCATTCACAGAGAGAGGGAAACCGGAGGGGCTCCAGTCTTGTGGGATAGGAGGGTGAGTATCAGCTTACACGTAGAAATTCAGAAACTGTGGTGACTTTCAGATGTCAGGAGACGAAAGGGCAGTAGCCGGGCTTACCGTAAATACTCATTAATTCATAGTTGTTATCATCATTTACTTTTAGAGTACGCCTACATTAGAAGTGATTGCTCCTCTCAAGCATATCTGAATTTCCTGGCGTACTGGGGTGGCAAACAGTTTCAAGCTCTGCCAGCACCACAGCAAGGCTTAGCTCTTTTCTTGCAACACCCTTGTGTAGGCATAAATATTTCCTGGTACAAAGTTCTATTTGAATCGCTTCTCCGCCTGTTGACTAAGATCAAGTGTAAAGTCCTGTTTGCACTTCTTCACCTCCAACTGATACCAACCTCGTACCCACTCAGAATTCTACATCACAAGCTTCCTGGGAGACCCAAGGGGAGGCACAGCCCACTCTTCCCTCGTCCTCTCCTAGTTCCCCGCCCGCTCGACTCCATTCCCAGCAGAAGTCCGCCATCTTGTGGACACATACAATTCCAACAGCCCAGGCCAAAATCAGAAAGTCAAGATCAGAGAGAAGATGACTTCAAAGTCACTCAACTTCTCTTCCTACCTCCAAATACAGCTTCATCTAATTGGCTCTAAAGGTCAAGGGCATGCGTGGAGAATCTTTCTGGTCTTTAAAATAGCTAAGATGTAAGAAAAATGGCATCAAAGGAGGCCCTCAAAGATCACCCCTTCAGCCTTTAGAGAATTGAGTTCCTTGGTCTACAGATGACCCCTTCCACCATTTCCAGTTCATGGAAACAGAGCCACTGTTGAGTGAAATGCTCCACTCTCATGGGAGAGAGAGCCCACTTCACTCATTGCTTTCGTAAACCTGCAGGAGGCCTCATGCTCTCATGAGCTTGAAGAAGTCTAATTTCTGACTCACTTATTTCTTAAACAGGGTACTTAAAAGCTAGTGTGTGCCCTTGTTTCTCTATCCATAAAATAGGGATGATAGTATTATCTACCTAATTGATCTGTTGTGGGCACAAGATGAGTTAATATATATGAATTGATTAGAATACTGCCTAACTCAGTAAACTCAAGACGCTACCTATTACATCCCCACTACCAAACCCAACATTCCTACAACATTTCAATGTGTCCCCATTCACCTTGGATATTGTTGATATCCAAGTATGTCAGGTGCTACTGCAGAGAAGAAAAAATTAATAGGTTATAGTCCTTACCTTCTGAAATTTGTGGCATAGTCTAGGAGCATGAACAACACACATACACACAGAACAATTATTGCGAGATTAAAACTTAAGAATTTCCAGCTGGGCATGGTGGCTCACGCCTGTAATCCCAGCACTTTGGGAGGCCGAGGTAGGTGGATCACCTGAGGTTGGGAATTCAAGACCATCCTGACCAACATGGGGAAACCCCATCTCTACTAAAAATGCAAAAAATTAGCTGGGCGTGATGACGGGCGTCTGTAATCCCAGCTTCTCGGGAGGCTGAGGCATGAGAATCGCTTGAATCTGGGAGGCGGAGGTTACAGTGAGCCGAGAGCCCGCCATTGCACTCCAGCCTGGACAGCAAGAGTGAAATTCCGTCTCAAAAAACAAAACAAAACGAAACAAACAAACAAAAAAACCTAAGAGTTTCCACAAAAGAAAACAAAAGTGAAAGTATAAGGAGAAGAGCATTCACATTCCTACCTAAGGAGATCAGGTGACTCTAATCGAGGCCAGGTAGCTGCTAGCAAAGGCTGACAGTCACTGATTCTGGACG
>NW_012101310.1:2474138-2477237 GCF_000951045.1 Mandrillus leucophaeus | reverse complement strand
CCTCCACGGGGTAGCCCAAGCACACCTCCCATCGTGCGCTCCCTGCTCAGTGCTCCAGGGGATCTTCAGCACACTTGGGATAAAACCAAACTTTTTTTTTTTTGAGAAGGAGTTTCACTCTGTCAGGCTGGAGTGCAATAGTGTGATCTCAGCTCAATGCAACCTCCGCCTCTCAGGCTCAGGCGATTCTCCTGCCTCAGTCTCCTGAGTAGCTGGGACTACAGGCATGCGCCACCATGCCTGGCTAATTTTGTATTTTTAGTAGAGAAGGGGTTTCACCATGTTGGTCAGGCTGGTCTTGAACTCCTGACCTCAGATGATCCACCCGCCTTGGCCTCCCAAAGTGCTGGGATTACAAGCATGAGCCACCACACCCAGCCGGGATAAAATCAAACTCCTTAGCTGCACCGTGCCAGCCTCATCTATGTCTACTTGTACTCTCATTCCCTGCCAACCTCTGAAGACCTTAAGGATTTGGGGTCTTCTCATAAGCACTTCTCTCTTGGCCTTACGCACCAGTCCATAAAGTCTTCACCTGTCCTCACCCATTCATCTTTCAGGGCACACCTGAAAATCACCTCCTCAGGAGGTCTCTGGAACCCCTGGGAAGAGGTCAGATTCTCTGGTTTCACACATTCCCATAGCAGCCTCACTTCTCCTTCGTAGCATCACCACCATTGCTGGCCGGAACCCTTACCTATTCATGTAATTATTGTTTGGCCTGTAAGCTCTACAAGGGCAAATACCGTGTCTCTCAAGGTCACAGTCACATCCTCACTTCATTCACATGGAATCAGCAGAGCCTGGAGACAGTATGGCCTGGCCTTTGCTGATCTAGTGTCTGGTGTGCTGGACAGAGGAAGGTAGATGGCACAGGCAGTGGTTTCCGATCCTTGTAATCCTTGCTCCCAGTATGTCACCTTGGGAGCATCACCAGCACACGCACACTCTGGACATCCAGCAAAGGCAGGAGCCACTCACTGGTGATGACCCTGTTTCGGACTTTGTCCGGCCTCCACCCCGCCACATTCCAGAGTAGCTGACCACACCTCGAAGGATAGATAATGGAGACTGCTACAAGGAAAACAAGTCTATAAAAGAGAATGGCATGGGCATTCCATCGATACACACTTTGAAATCCACCTGGCTCGAAGAACCACATATTCTCCACTCTGTAGGCCAGCTAGGCAGGAAGCCAAAGTCTCCAAAATTGACCTTCTGGAATCACAGCAAGGGGAGGGTTGAGTCTGTGAAATTTTCAACCCACATCAGCCCCCAAGAGGTTGGCCCGACCAAGAAATGTGAGTGTACACATCTGGTAGAGCAAAGCACTCTCTTCAGTCTGCGTGAGGATGGACTTGGTCTCTGCTTGCCTTTCAGGTGACCTAACTTGGAGCCTCTGAGCCCATCAATCCTCCTTTGCTGACATTCTTCTTTTACACACTTTCATGCATTCATTTTCTCTCTCTCAATCCTGTGACCCTGGGAGGCCATTTGTGTCTTTATATGAGCTTCCTCTCTCTGCTCCATCTCTTAGCATTGGATTAATAACCCTACTCTCAGGGAAGCATCTCTATTTCCAAGCTCTCAGAGGACAGATGTCCAGCCATTCTCGGATTCCAGCAGGGAAGTGAGTCCAGCTCACCTCACTCCTGTGGCTCCAATTGCTTTTATGATGCTGTCACTGACTGGGCAGCCAGGGAGAGTCCAGCAGGATGAAGGGTCTTTTGTGCGGCCCTTTCTGCAGAGGGAAACCAGCTTTGACAAGACCCCACTCCCTTTAAAACTTCATCTTCTCTGCAGTGTTGTATCACAGCCTTTTGTTAAAAAGGAAAACGAAATTACTCTTCAAACAGAGCTGTCTGAGGTATTGGACTCATTTAAACGTATTTTTCATTACTTTTCAGACTAAGCCTTCTCTTCCGTGTCTCTGCAAATGCCGGACAAACCTATAGCAGAAGGTTTGAGAGGATTTCACACATTGCCTTAACTATTGAATCGTGACTTTACAAGTCATCATTCTTTGTTGCAAATTACAAAAATCCAGTTCACACGGGCTTATGTAAAGAAGAGACTCTGTTGGTTTTCAGATTGTTCCAGCTTCAGGCATGGCTGGATCCAGGCCTTTAATCTCAGGTCCACTTCCTCTACAGTGACTTTACCCGTGGAAGGCCTTTCTCCCTGTGAGGCTTTCTCCCGACAGCTCCAGGCTCACATTCTACCAGCTCTACACATTCATCACAAAGAAAGCTTCTCTTTAATAGTCAGAGTAGGGTTGCCAGATTTAGCAAATATTTGGAACACATCATTGATGATCCAAAATTCAGTTCAACTGAGGTTGTCCTTTACTGACAACCCTAAGTCCCATACAGGTCCTAGTATTGAATCTGGGCAATTTGGACCCTATATCCATTCTAGACCCAATCACAGTAGTCGGCAGAAGGGGATATGCCAGCTGGCAGGCCAAAGTCACCTGCCTATCCCCAGAAGGAGGGGAAAATGGTCAGCCCTGTAGTCCACATCCACCCATAGTGCGTGTGGTAACCCACAGTACTAAAGACACTGATCCTAGAAGAAAGGGGACTGAACCCTGCAAAGGCAAAACCAACAGACGCTCACTAAGGTGACTTTGAAAGTCCTGGCCAGGTACAGTGGCTCACACCTGTAATCCCAGCACTATGGGAGGCCGAGGCACACATATCAAGAGGTCAGGAATTCAAGACCAGCCTGGCCAATACAGTAAAATCCCATCTCTACCAAAAAAAAAAAAAAAAAAGTAGCCCTACATGGTGGTGGGCACCTGTAATCCCAACTACTCTGGAGGTTGAGGCAGAAGAATCACTTGAACCCGGGAAGCAGAGGTTGCAGTGAGCTGAGATCGTGCCACTGCACTCCAGCCTGGGCAACAGAGCAAGACTTAGTCTCACAAAAAAAAAAGAATAAAGAAAAAGAAAAAGAAAGTCCCAGACAACAGTGAAAACTGTACAACTTCATGGTGGTTGTATGGCATTCAAGAGCTGAAAAGCACTTCCATGCCATTGTTTCCCTGTGGATATTATAATCATTCCCTGTATTAATTTGCTAGGACTGCCCCAAAAA
>NW_012101310.1:2447378-2473163 GCF_000951045.1 Mandrillus leucophaeus | reverse complement strand
AAAAAAAAAAAGAATAAAGAAAAAGAAAAAGAAAGTCCCAGACAACAGTGAAAACTGTACAACTTCATGGTGGTTGTATGGCATTCAAGAGCTGAAAAGCACTTCCATGCCATTGTTTCCCTGTGGATATTATAATCATTCCCTGTATTAATTTGCTAGGACTGCCCCAAAAAGCACCATAGACTAGGTGGCTTAAACAACAGAAATTTATTTTCTTACAGTTCTGGAGCTGGAAGTCCAAATTCAGGATGTCGGTAGGGTTGGTTTCTCATGAGGCCTCTCCCCTTGGCTTGCAGCCAGCCATTTTCTCCCTGTGTGCCCATGTGGTCTTCCCCCTGTAACTGTCCCCTCTTCATATCAGGACACTAGTTATATTGGATTAGGGCCCACCCTAATAACCTCATTTTAACTTAATCATCTCTATCAAGTCCCTGTCTCCAAATACAGTCCCATTTTGAGGCATTGGGGGTTAGGGCCTTTAGCATACGAATTGGGGGTGCAGGGGGAATGCAGCTTTCATTTTTTTCTTTTACGTAAGGAAAAGGACAGTGAGAGTAGTCTTGGTTTGTTTCCAATCCCAGGGCTGATTTAGTGGTGGTACTCCACCCAGTGCTGGTCCCCGCTGTCCCCACCCCACCTCTGCAAACACGGGTGCCCACTCCCCGCCAGCCACCAGGCTCCCTGCCTGGTCCCAGCACCTGACCTTCATGGTCCCAGCACCAGGCACAGAGCAGACAACATTCCTGAAATAAGTGTTTCGTGAAAAGAATGAAATTCAGAGGGAAAGAAAAAAAAAAAAAAAACTAGACAGTTTGAGGAGATTTAGCTCAAAGGAAAGGCGGACAGGCACAGAAGCTCCTGATTTGAAGCGATAAAGACTTTAAAACAGCAGAAATGAGGCCTATGGATGTGTAAATGAGACCGGGGAGGAACTAAGTAGAAGGGCGAATTACAAAACAGAAAAAGACAAGACAGACTAGGGGAGAACAGTGAATATTTCAGTGTCTTTGGTTCATAAGAAATTCATGAGCAATTTTGGAAATGTTGTTGGTTTTGGTGGCGGGAGAGAATTGTAAATATGTATAATATGTAAATATCTTTTATAATAAAAGCCCATGAAGATAAATGAGCTTGTCTGCGGAAAAGCTGTGAGCCGTATAAGATGTTAATATAACTGTCGTCACTCTAGAAATTACCATAACGCTTACAGGGATTTGAAAGTTCCTGAGCTTTGGAAGGAAATGCATAAATACTAAACAGAACACACACACACACACACACACACACACACACACACACACAGCCCTCTTTTTCTTTCTCTTTCTTATTTTTGTAAAAACCTTTTTTTTTTTTTTTTTTTTTTTTTTTTTAAAAATTTTTTTTTTTTTTTTTTTTTTTTTTTTTTTTTTGAGGAGTCTCACTCTGTCGCCCAGGCTAGAGTGCGGTGGCACACAATCTGGGCTAACTGCAACCTCCGCCTCCCGGGTTCAAGCAATTCTCCCGCCTCAGCCTCCTGAGTAGCTGGGATTACAGGCTCCCGCCACCACGCCCGACTAATTTTTTTTGTATTTTTAGTAGAAACGGGGTTTCACCATGTTGGCCAGGCTGGTCTCGAACTCCTGACCTCAGGTGATCCGCCCACCTCGGCCTCCCACAGTGCTGGGATTACAGGTGTGAGCCACTGCGCCCGACCCTTTCTTTCTTTCGCGTGGGTCACTGCGCCCGGCCCTTTCTTTCCTTCTTTCTTTCTTTCTTTCTTTTTCTACCTCTCTCCCCTCCCTCCCGCCTGCCTGCCTTCCTTTTTTCCTTCTTCTTCTTCTTTTTTTTTTTTTTAATATGAGGAAGGTAGCTTTAGTGAAAACAGGCTTTGGAGTTGAACCTACTTGGGTTCAAATTCGAGTTCTGTCCACCACCGAGCCCTGTGCTCTGGAGGGGACTCGCTTTCCCATCCGCGAAACGGTGACGGCGCCGCCTCCACCCCGCGGCGTTCGGGGCGGGCTGAATGGGACGCCGAGTACTGGCTCCAGCCACGCCCTTCCCTCCCCGCCCCCGGCGCCGAGCGACTGCCAAGGCAGTGTCCCCAGGGGACCGAAACCGGGGCGGGGTCTCGGTCCCTCCGCGGAAGGAGGGAGCCGGTCCGTACCAGGCAGGAGTCGCCGCCCCGCGCCGCCGCGCTCCCCGAGCCATGGCGCCTTCCCTGTGGCGGGCTTGCAACGGGCTCATGGCCGCCTTCTTCGCAATGGCGGCCTTCGTGCAGGTCAGGCGGCCGCGGTGGGAGGGGGACCCGCCCGGCTCCCAGCTCCGCCCCCTGGCGTGGCGGGTCGTGTAACTGACTAGCCCGCAGAGTCGCAGGGGCGCACAGTTCATGGGGAGGACGGCACTTGGGGTTTCTGCTAAGGAAGCCCCCACTTTCTCCCCCGTCTAAGAGACGTGGATGTGTTCATGGAAGCGAGTCCTACAGCCGGGCTCACACCCTGGAAGGGGCTGATTCCGCGCGTGGAACTTCCCAGGGGACTTCAGCAGAAGCGGCCCTGGCCCCTGCCTTAACGTCCAGCCCGCGGACGACACTGGACACATCTCAGGGCCTAGGAGATGAAGCAGAACAAAACCCTTTATAGCATCATTAAACTTTCTAGTCGGCTTGGGGACCCCCTTCATAGTAATTTCCCTCATTTCTTGAGACTGGTGGGGGGTAGGGGTGGAGGGCCCTTAAAATACCCATTCTGGGTTTGGTGAGTCCTCTCCAGAGCCCCTGTGAAGGCTTTTCAAAAATGTATGGATGCCTGTGAAAAACATCTGTTGTGTCAGTCACAAATACCTTCACCCACCCTCATCTGCTGGATTATATCCTGTTCAGATTTTGTATCCTCGACGCCTATTGCAGTGTCTGGCACTTAACACATTAATTTTAAAAAGTACTTAACAAATGAATTTAAAAGGAATGGAACAGCACAGGATGTCTGCTGACACTTCTGTATTCTGACGTTCCAGGTAAATGATCCAGATGCAGAGCTGTGGGTGGTGAGTATGAGCCGCTTCCAGGATTTCCTCCGTTTGGAAGAATTGGGGAATGGCACAAAACACACGGTTTTGTCTTTACCCCTCCTCCCTGCTTAATTTTCTTAGAAACTTAAAAATCAAACCCTTGGTAAGCTCTTTTTCCTAAAATAGTAGTAGACAGGATCAGAGTTCTAATGTGATCTGTGCGTGAATTTCGAACTTTCTGGAAACAGGTCTTTCTGCAGTATTCCCTTTGGTTAGATGGCCCAACTGAGGACACTTTCTTGAGGACCTAGAGTAGGCCTCTCAAGACCAGTTGAACCATTCCTTTCGGTTTCTAGCCAGACACTCAATGCAAACCTTTGACTGGGAAATAGCAGGCTTAAGTTCTGTGGTTCTGCTAATTCAGTGACTTAACATTTCTAGAAAGTATTAACTCCTGGCTGGGCAAGGTGGCTCACGCTTGTAATCTCAGCACTCTGGGAGGCCAAGGCGGGTGGATCACTTGAGATCAGGAGTTCGAGACCAGCCTGGGCAACGTGGTGAAACCCCATCTCCACCAAAAAATACAAAAATTAGCCGGGCGTGGTGGCATGCTCCTGTAGTCCCCAGCTACTTGGGAGGCTGAAGCAGGAGAATCGCTTGAACCCAGGAGGCAGAGGTTGCGGTGTGCTGAGATCGTGCCACTGTACTCCAGCCTGGGCGACAGAGTGAGACTCCATCTCAAAAAAAAAAAAAAAAAAAAAAAAGTATTAAATCCTGTAAAACCTACAGTCTTCATATAAGCAATGCTCTGATTTGAACCATTTGGAGGAGGGGGACATTGTCCCACACATCTTCTAAATGTCTTTTGTTTGTTTGTTTGTTTTTTGAGATGGAGTTTCGCTCTTGTTGCCCAGGCTGGAGTGCAATGGCGCAATCTCGGCTCACCACAACCTCCACCTCCCGGTTCAAGCAATTCTCCTGCCTCAGCCTCCTGAGTAACTGGGATTACGGGCACCTGCCACCATGCCCGGCTAATTTTGTATTTTTAGTAGAGACGGGGTTTCTCCATGGTGATCAGGCTGGTCTTGAACTCTCAACCTCAGGTGATCCACCTGCCTCAGCTTCCCAAAGTGCTGGGATTACAGGCATGAGCCACCGTGCCCGGTTCTATCTTTTATCTTCTAAAATATCTGAATTTTGCCCAGTTTCTCTCAATATAGATACACAAGACTGTACAGTATCACCAAGGGGATGATTCTTAGACGTTAGAATAATACTGACAGAGGAGCAACAAGGATGATGGTATTTGGAATTATAACACAAAATTCTATCTAGGTTTTGTCTTTTTAGTGCAGTAAAACCACATTCTGATATTTACTATCCAGATCACTATGCCTCTGAATCAAATCAAACTGCCTTTGCTTTGGCACCCTGGTCCATGTCTTGAATTCCAAATATTATTTCCCTGAAGACAAGTCTCAGGCATCCAGCTGCATGGTGAATTTCCAAAAGACTGCTGAGTATATTCACCTGCATGTCACACTGCTCCTCAGACATGCCCAAGGACCTACCTAGCATCTTTCCCTCCAAAATCTACTCCTCCTGACTCACCCATTTCTGTTATCAGCAGAATCATTCTCTGAGTCGTCCTTGTTTAGAATCTCAGTCATCTTTAACATCCCTCTGTTCCTTACCACTGCCTTGGAGAGCCCCTTGAAACACAAAATAAATTTGAGCCGGGCATGGTGGCATGCACCTGTAGTCCCAGTTACTCAGGAGGCTGAGGCAGGAGGATCGCTCGAGCCCAGGACTCGAGGCCAGCCTGTGCAACATAGCGAGACTCTCATCTCTAAAAAATTAATTAGGCCGGGCACGGTGGCTCATGCCTGTAATCCCAGCACTTTGGTAGGCTGAGGTGGATGGATCACCTGAGGTCGGGAGTTTGAGACCAGCCTGACCAACATGGAGAAACCCCGACTCTACTTAAAAAAATATAAAATTAGGCGGGGGTGGTGGCGCATGCCTGTAATCCAGGCTACTTGAGAGGCTGAGGCAGGAGAATTGCTTGAACCCGGGAGGCAGAGGTTGCCATGAGCCGAGATCGCGCCATTGCACTCCAGCCCGGGCAACAAGAGCGAAACTCCATCTCAAAAAAATAAATAAATAAAATAATTAAACAATATAGGTCTAATTGCTTATCTACATAGTACCTGCACATTTTACCTTTCACTCATGCTCAGATGATATAATAGGAAGAATAGACCCCACGTGCCCATAGACATCCTCCCTCATTCACAGTTCAGCCCTCCACTGCCTCCCGCATGGACCCCTGGCACCTGCCTTAACGTCTTCTTCTGACATAAGCACAGAAATTGATGTAATTAAACGGCTACATTGCTCAGAAAGTCCCCATCCTTCCTAGAAACCCACCCATCCTATTTGCTCCCCGCCAACAACACATGCACACCAATAGTAAGTTTGGCTAGAGCCTGCTTGCTCTGAATGAGGCTTAGGAATAGGGCCTCCTTAGGGCCAGACTTCTCATTTCCAAACAACTTACTAGCAGTTTCCAAAATGAAGACCCTGACCTTATTACTGGGCACAGTTGATTGTGAATGCATTATTAGAAAATTTTCTGTGGTCTCAAAGAGATGCAGCACTGGCGTGGATGGTCCATTGGGTCCAAACCAGCAGGGCCATCTAGCATCGTGGCTGCTCCTGCCCTACTTTTCAAAGAACATTTTCTTTTATGCAAGTGGGGAAAGGCCATTTGGGCATGAAGGTTGCTTGGGAGAGAGAGACTGGAAAGTCAGTGTGTCTTAAGACCCAAACCCTATGCTCAGTGTCAGAACTCAAAGGTAAATGAGCTTCTCGAATAGCCTATAGTCTAGGAGGAAGGTAGATAAAATTGCAGGCAGGCATGATAAGTGCCACAAAAGCAGAGTCTACCACTTTGTCAATCTCCATTGAAACTAGAGGCAAATCATGGAGAACAACAGCCACTGATCTCATCTTTCTTTACTTCCTACATATCTCTGAACATCTCATATATTGGGCATATATCTTCACTCACGTAATTTCCTCCCTTTTTTGCTAACAGGTGGTGTACACAATCCCTGCAGTACTGACCCTGCTTGTTGGACTTAACCCTCAAGTCACAGGTATAAGCCTTGCATTCTAAATGGAGAGACAGCAAATCGGATTTCCTCATAATAACGAGGGTCTATCTGCCCAACTCCCAAAAGTAAAACGGGGCTCTCTAGACCTTTCTTCTCGTTTCTGATAATAAGAGGGGCTAATTCTAATCATCCTTACCCATCTTCAGGAAAACGTCAGAAGGACATTTTCTACTAAAAATACAAAAAATTGGTAGCGGGTGCCTGTAGTCCCAGCTACTAGTGAGGCTGAGGCAGGAGAATGGCGTAAACCCGGGAGGCGGAGCTTGCAGTGAGCCGAGATCGCACCACTGCACTCCAGCCTGGGCGACAGAGCAAGACTCCGTCTCAGGAAAAAAAAAAAAATGTAAAAGTATTGACTGATCAAATCTGGATTTTCTTAGTTGCACTGTTTCTTCCAGTGACCTGAGGAAAGTGATATATCTGTGGATTTTTAAAAATATTCATTTCATTTTGGGGGATCCACTTATAAATTAGGGCATACTCAGGGATCTCATATCTGCCTTTTAAGATAAAATGTATTTTCATACAAGGCTTTAAATTATCTGAAAAAAGTAATGTATGAATCTGCTATAAAACAGCGTCTTCTGTTTTACCAAAGTGACAGGACAGATTCTTCTTCACTTTCTTTTAAATCGTTTCTCCTAGTGGGACTCAAATGTTCTCAGGGGCCTTAGAATAAAGACTAATGAGTCTCACCTTGGTGGGGAAAATTCTAATTCCCTAGATGCCTGGGCTCCCTGTATGGAGATGTACGGAGCTAGAATTCCATCTGCATCTTTAAGGTAGATCAGTTAGGGCCTCTTTAGATACAAGCTAGAAAAAGAACTCAAATGTGCTATGAGCTGAGAAGAAAAGGCATTGGTCCAGTTTACTGAAAAAGGTGAGGGGTGGTGCTGGCTTTAGGCTGGTGGCCTCGGAACTTTTAACTTCTCTCCACCTCTCAGTTCCACCGTCTGTCATGCTGATTTCACTCTTGGGCTCCACACAGTGGCCCTGCAGCCCCTGTTCACATCTTCACGATACCACGTCCAGTGGAATATGGACTGTGTGTCTTCACTCTACCAAAGTCTCAGAATGCCGTTGCTGGCTCTGATTGCTTGTCCGTTTGTGCTGATCCAAATCACCGTGGCTGAGGAGATAACATGCATTGATTGACCTAGCCAAAGTCCAGTTTGCTGGGAAACATGGACTGGGAGTGTGGACATGGTGGATCCCCAAAGAAAATAAGGGTAATCGTCTTAGGAAGGGGAGCTGCTGAGCAACCCACACGAGAAATGGCCACTGAAGTTTATAATTAGTGCTATGACCTCTGTGTTGTCCTAGAAAAAAAAAAGAGCAATGGGGGTGAGGGGGTCTGAATGTCTTTTCTGAAAGCAGACTATGGCAAAACATACAAAAAGATCATATTTTTTCTGTGGGCTGTGGTTCCACGATTAACAACATCAGGATGTCTATTTTTAGGTAATGTTATTTGGAAAAGTATCTCTGCAATACACATACTCTTTTGTATGGTGTGGGCTGTTGGCTTGGCGTACTACCTCTTGCGTCATACACAACAGAACATCTTACATGAGGAAGAAGGCAGGTGAGCGGTGATGTTTGCCCTGTGGAGGGATAGAACTGTGGGCTGGAACTGAGGGATCTTGTTTGCAACACCCCATCTGAGCACAATGGTAACTCAATTGCCCCAATGTACCCTGCGGAGCAGGGAAGATATTATCTTCTTTATAAGCTGATGAAACTGAGGAAATAATGGAGCCAGGATTCAAACCCAGCCCCATCTATCAGACTTCATTATCACTGCTACTGGCAGTCATTACATATTATATTATATTACTGTCAGGCCATTGGACTTTGGTCCCCTTGTAACTAGCAAGGGTATTATACAGTAATACTCAGTCCGATCTAATATGGTGAGAACTCTGTCAGCCTCTGATTCAGTTCTGGTTTAAGGCAGAATCTTATCTACAAGTATGATCAGCCATCTCAGAGGTCAGTAATTTTTTTTCTCGAAACGGAGACTTGCTCTGTCGCCCAGGCTGGAGTACAGTGGCATGATCTCTGCTCACTGCAACCTCTGTCTCCCAGGTTCAAGCTATTCTTCTGCCTCAGCCTCCTGAGTAGCTGGGATTACAGGTGTGTGCCACCACGGCCAGCTAATTTTTGTTTTTTTTTGTTTTTTGTTTTTTGTTTTTTGTTTTTTGTTTTTTGAGACAGAGTCTCGCTCTGTCTCCTAGGCTGGAATGCAGTGGCCGGATCTCAGCTCACTGCAAGCTCCACCTCCTGGGTCCACGCCATTCTCCTGCCTCAGCCTCCCGAGTAGCTGGGACTACAGGCGCCTGCCACCTCACCCGGCTAGTTTTTTTTGTATTTTTTAGTAGAGACGGGGTTTCACCGTGTTAGCCAGGATGGTTTCGATCTCCTGACCTCATGATCCACCCGTCTCGGCCTCCCAAAGTACTGGGATTACAGGCTTGAGCCACCGCGCCCGGCCTAATTTTTGTATCTTTAGTAGATACAGGGTTTCATCATGTTGGTCAGGCTGATCTTGAACTTCTGACCTCATGATCCACCCTCCTTGGCCTCCCAAAGTGCTGGGATTACAGGCATGAGCCACCGTGCCCAGCCTAGAGATCAAACCTTTAAGTCAACCTGTTAGGCTTGCCCTGGTATGTCTTGTATCATTTCCTTGTCATGACCACTTGCTCCTGTGTTATCACTTCTTCCTTTGCTTCCTCCCACCCTTGTCTCCGAGGACTTATTAATAGAGCCTTTCCTTTCTTTTCTACTCCTGCTGACATCTGCCAACAACAAAATTCATAGACATGTAAGTTAAACATCACTGAAAAGGTGCTTCTTTGTTATAACCCCCAATCTTCAGAACACTGGAGGGCCAATCTATAGGTTGGGTCTGTAGATGAGAATGTAGACCAAATGGGTTAAATCACTTCCAGCATGAAGCCCATGGGTTATAGTGAACTCAGGGTGGGGCTTCTAGTGTACTATGGCTGAAGTGATTGTTTTTTATTCTATATAAAAGATATGTGTGTCTAATACATATATATAGAAGCATATACCCACCCCCAAATTATTAGTCTGATTTGTACTACAAATCATTCCTCTCCCCTAAGAAGTGACCCGATCTCTTGTAGTATATACACAGATTACATATTGGTTTGGGCTCATTCTGCCTCACACTGAAGCCTCTTTAAAAATGTAAAAGTATTGGCCGGGTGCGGTGGCTCACGCCTGTAATCCCAGCACTTTGGGAGGCCGAGGCTGGTGGATCACGAGGTCAGGAGATCGAGACCATCCTGGCTAACACAGTGAAACCCCGTCTCTACTAAAAATACAAAAAATTAGCTGGGCCTGGTGGCAGGGGCCTGGAGTCCCAGCTATTCAGGAGGCTGAGGCAGGAGAATGGCGTGAACCCGCGAGGCAGAGCTTGCAGTGAGCGGAGATTGCGCCACTGCACTCCAGCCTGGGCAACAGAGCGAGACTCCGGCTCAGAAAAAAAAAAAATGTAAAAGTATTGACTGATCAAATCTGGATTTTCTTAGTTGCACTGTTTCTTCCAGCGACCTGAAAAAAGTGATATATCTGTGGATTTTTTAAAATATTCATTTCCTTTTTGGGGGGATCCACTTATAAATCAGGGCACAGTCAGGGATCTCATATCTGCCTTTTAAGATGAAATGTATTGCCGGGCGCGGTGGCTCAAGCCTGTAATCCCAGCACTTTGGGAGGCCGAGACGGGCGGATCACGAGGTCAGGAGATCGAGACCAGCCTGGCTAACATGGTGAAACCCCGTCTCTACTAAAAAATACAAAAAGCTAGCCGAGCGAGGTGGCGAGCGCCTGTAGTCCCAACTACTCGGGAGGCTGAGGCAGGAGAATGGCGTAGACCCGGGAGGCGGAGCTTGCAGTGAGCTGAGATCCGGGCACTGCACTCCAGCCTGGGCGACAGAGCGAGACTCCGTCTCAAAAAAAAAAAAAAAAAAAAAAAAGGTGAAACGTATTTTCATACAAGGCTTTAAATTATCTAAAAAAAGTAATGTATGAATCATGGTCAGACTTGAAAATATTCCATCAATGCCATAGATCTTGAGGGAGAGTCATTTGATCAGAATGCGCTATCAGGTGGTCCTGGAGAGAATGTGATGATATCCATCTCACTTGTAGCCACTTCCAAAATCTGAAATGTACGCCCTTTTATAGGGAGCTGTGTGGTCTGGTGATTATTACAGCATGGATTATCCTGTGCCGCAGTTCCTCAAAGTAAGTATTCAACTCATTAGTTAAAATCACATCTTCACTTTGGGAGGCCGAAGTGGACAAATGATGAGGTCAGGAGATCGAGACCATCCTGACCAACGTGGTGAAACACCGTCTCTACTAAAATATAAAAAATTAGCCCGGCGTGGTGGCGGGCGCCTGTAGTCCCAGCTACTCAGGAGGCTGAGGCAGGAGAATCACTTGAACCCGGGAGACAGAAGTTGCAGTGAGCCTTAATCACGCCACTGTACTCCAGCCTGGGTGACAGAGCAAGACTGTGTCTCAAAGGAAAAAAAAAAAAGGAATCATATTTTCAAGGCTGATAAAATCAGGTAGTAAGTGAAAATACTGCCATACAAGTAAAAACAGGAATCTTTTGAAAGAAATCTTCTCTTTTCTTAATAGAAGTTAATAGTAGTTGATTTAAAGTGTCATGGTCACTCTTGTCCACAAAAACCGTAGTTTTCTACAAGGCCCAGTGTAGTCATGGGCAGTTGTCAGTCTAGGGTGTTCTTCAGGGTGAAGGAAAATGATCTCAGGAGGAAACTTAAAGATTCTGGAAAGAATGAAGAGCAAAGACAATATAAATGCATGTGTACATATCAATGAATATTAACTAATTAAACATATACAGGATAGAAATACACGACAACAGTGGCATAAAAGCTGGAAAAGAGTAAATGGAGTTTAAGCCTTCTAAGGTCCTTTAATTGTGTGAGATGAGGTAAAAGTATCCATTTATATTAGATTTTGATAAGTCAAGGATTCATGTTGTAATTGTTAGGGTAACCACTGAGCATTAAAATGAGTACAGAAGGCAGGAGAAGGGGAAGGGGAAACAGAAACAATGGGACAAATAGGAAGTGTGTGTTAAGATACAGATTTAAATGCAAAGATATCAGAAATTACATTAAATGTAAAGGTAAAGATTTCAGTTAAGAGTCAAAGAATTTCAAAGTGTATAAAAAGATTAAAAACCCAACTCTAGGCCGGGCAAGGTGGCTCACACCTGTAATCTCAGCACTTTGGGAGGCTGAGGCGGGCAGATCACCTGAGGTCAGGAGTTCGAGACCAGCCTGGCCAACATGGCGAAACCCCGTCTCTACTAAAAATACAAAAAATTAGCCAGGTGTGGTAGCAGTCACCTATAATCCCAGCTACTCGGGAGGCTGAGGCAAGAGAATCGCTTGAACCCGGGACTCGGAGGTTGCAGTGAGCTGAGATAGCACTATTGCACTCCAGTCTGCGCGATTCCATCTCAAAAAAAAAAAAAAAAAAAAAAAAAGGAAGACCCAGCTCTACGCTGCTTACAAAAGAAAACCCTTAACTATACTGATATAAAAAGATTTAAAGTCAAAAGATGAAAAAAATTACAAACACCAGCCAAATGAAATACAGTATTGCAATTTTAACAACAAAGTAGAATTTAAGGCAATTATTGGCGAAAAACAACTTTTTGTGAATATTTTTAATTTTTTTCATTTTAACTTTTTACTGGGAATTTTCAAACATATATAAAAGCAGAGAGACTAATATAGTGAATCAGATGCACTCATCACCCAGCTTCAATGATTATTGGTACATCCAATCTTGTTTTATCTAAACCTTATCCACGCCACACTGCCAAACTTTTTTTTTTTCTTTTTTTTTAAGACGGTCTCGCTCTGTTGCCCAGACTGGAGTGCAGTGGCGCAATCTCGGCTCACTGCTACCTCTGCCTCCCAGGTTCAAGTGATTCTCCTGCCTGAGCCTCCCAAGTAGCTGGGATTACAGGTACATGCCACCACACCCAGCTGATTTTTGTGTTTTAAGTAGAGACGGGGTTTCACCATGTTGGCCAGGCTGGTCTTGAACTCCTGACCTCAAGTGATCCGCCTGCCTCAGCCTCCCAAAATGCTGGGATTACAGGTGTGAGCCACTGTGCCTGGCTTGCTAAAGTATTTTGAAATAAATCCCAGACATCACATTGTTTCCTTTGTATGTCAGAATGTATCTCTAAAAGATAAGCACTTAAAAACTAACCACTCTACCATGATCATACAAAAAATGAAGAAATAACTTCGGTATTGTGAGTTTTAAATGTCTGTCCTTCTGCACCGTATGTTTCCTATAAATTGGTGGTTAGATCTAGAGGCTTGACCAGATTCTGGTATTATTGACTACTTCATGTTAAGTATTCACTACTTCATGTTAAGTAATGGCGTTATGTACTCCCATCATAATATACCTAACACCTAGCTGCTTATCTGTGATGTTAATAGTCTTTGATGAGTATTGCCTAAATCCATTAGCTCATTTTGGTTGCAAAACTGTGATACTCTAATGATAATATATCACTAGTTGTTTATTAGCTGGAAAACTTCCATAAAGAAAAATGTCCACTTATTTATCCTTTGGCCATGCTAGAGTACAGATCATCAGAAGAAAGTGAAATGAAAAGCAGCTGATTCTCTCCCTTAGTTACCAGTTTTCTTTTTATTTGAGACAAAGTCTCATTCTATCGCCCAGGCTGGAGTGCAGTGGCAAGATCTTGGCTCACTGCAACTGCAAACTCCACCTCCCGGGTTCAAGCGATTCTCCTGCCTCAGCCTCCCGAGTAGCTGGGACTACAGGTGTGTGCCGCCATGCCTGGCTAATTTTTGTATTTTTAGCAGAGGCAGGATTTGGCAATGTTGGCCAGGCTGGTATCGAACTCCTGACCTCAGGTGATCCACCCACCTCAGCCTCCTGAAGTGCTGGGATTTACAAGTATGAGCCACCATGCCCGGCCTAGTTACCAGTTTTTAAAATGTATTGTTTCTTACCTGGGCATCCTCCAAAGGTGACCAGTGAGTTTTGTTGCTTTATTTCTTTGTTTAGTACCATTAAAAAGTTATGAATGTAAACATATTTTTCTTTTTCTTTTCTTTTTTTTTTTTTTTTTTTTTTTGAGACAGAGTCTCCCTCTGTCACCCAGGCTGGAGTGCAGTGGCACGATCTCGACTCACTGCAACCGCTGCTTCCTGAGTTCAAGCGATTCTCCTGCCTCAGCCTCCCGAGTGGCTGGGATTACAGGCATGCACCACCATGCCCAGCTAATTTTTGTATTTTTAGTAGAGACGGGGTTTCATCATGTTGGCCAGCCTGATCTCGAACTCCTGACCTCAGGCGATCTGCCCACCTTGGTCTCCCAAAGTTCTGGGATTACAGGCATGAGCCACCGCGCCCGGCTGATTTAAACATATGTGATGTGTTTCAGTCCATGACAGTTATTGTCTTTATTGATGCTCAGACTGTCCCATTTTTGACCAGTGGCACTTATTCAGGTTTGCTCCTGAATTCTGACATGACCCTAGTAAACGTTTGATAGCTTCCTTGCTTTCTGGTATGACAAGATATTCCAGGCGCATGTTATACCCAGGATCATGTTTTGGGCCACAGACCTGGAATCAACAGTGTTTGCAATGTTTATGAATTTATATATATGTCAAAAATGTATATGCATACATAGATATATATACACATGTACACATATACACTTAAAATATGAGTTTATCCTAACTACTAAAATTCAGAAATACCAGTTCTCATTAACCTTATTGGATATTTTATATCTGTATTTCCTTTTAATCATGGCAAAACCTCTAGTCTCAGTGACCTCAATATAATCACCCATTTGATTTCTACAATACAAACGCAAACTCAAAATAATAATATGACTACCAAAAACAGGTTCTTTTCTTTGTTTTTGTTATTAAGGTATAACCTACTAAAGGAATGTATACTCAAATTACTGGGTGTAGTTGTTTTGTATGCTAATGCCACCAAGTGAATACACAGTTAGGTTCATTTATTTCTAGGGCTAATTGTATTGAAAATATATGGATATTATTTTATAATTATGTAAAATATCTATGTGGCTCAAAAGTCAAATCTATAAAATAAGATATATTAAAAGAAATCTAGCTTTTCCATCCCCCTGACCCTATGTCTTCCCTTTCCCTATGGGGGAAACTTTTTTCAGTTTTATAGTTTATCCTTCCACGATTTCTCAGTGGAGTACATGTGTGACTTCGTTGTATTCCTGCTTATCTTAGGTAACTGGCAGTGTATTGTACACAGTTGTATTCCACTTGCTTTACCAGTTCCTACATCCTGGAGATCATTCTATAGTATAGAAAAACTTTTCTTACTCTGCTGATGGCTCCATAGCTTAATCAACCAGTCCTCTACTATTTAGATAGTACCCAGGCTTTTGCTATGAAAAATAGTGCTGCAATTAATAGCCATATGCATATATCTAACATATTTTTACCAGTGTGTCTTTGAGATGAATTCCTGGAAGTGAGAGGTGCTGGGTCAAAGTGTAATTGCATAGTTAATATTTCTATGTACTCCCAAATTCCCCTCCAGATGGCTCTTCCATTTTGCATCCCCACCAGCCATGGCTAACAGTGTCTGTTTCCCCACAGCCTTGCCAACAGAGTACGTTATCAAAATCTTGAATTTTTGCTAATTGGATAGTTGAGAAAGGGGTAGTTTTACCTTGCATTTCTCTTATTAAGAGCAAAAGTGAACACATTTTCATATGATTAAGAGCCATTTATATTTCTTTTTCTGTAAAAATCTTGGTATATCTCTGAGCAACGTAGGTTTAACCTGATTCTAAGGTTGCTGGTCTTCTCTATTTTTAGAAGCTCTATCTGTGATGTAAGCTGAAAATATTTCTTTGCAGTGTGTTATTTTCCTTTAACTTTGCTTATGCAAAGTATATTTTGCCATGAAAAAGTCTTTTGTTGTTGTTTTTTTCATGTAATTATATTTATCGGTCCTTTTCCTTATTGCTTCTGGATTTGGAGTCATAGTTAGGAAAACCTTCTCTCTCTAGGGTTGTAAAGTAACTTACCTAAGTTTTCTTCTAATACCTGCATGGTTTCATTTATACATTTAAATATTTGATCTGTTTAGAATTTATCCTGGTGTAATAGTATGAAGAACAGGTCTAATTTTATATTTTTCTATGTGGCTATCTGGTTATCTCAACACCACTTGTTAGAAAGTAGATTTAAGATGCCGAAGGAAGACACTTTTCAATGACAAAAGGTTCAGTTCATCAAGAAGACATAACAGTGCTAAATTTCTATGGACCTAATAACATAGCCACCAAATAAATACAACAAAAAATGACAGAACTAAGAGGAAAAATGGAAAAAGCCACAATCATCTTGGGAGACTAACACACTTCTCTCAGTTACTAACAAACAAACACAAAAAAGAAAAATAACGATATAAAAGATTTTAACCACACAATAAACCAAGAATGGCAGGATACACATTCTTTTCAAGTGCACATTCAGTATTTTACAAAAAGAAATAAGTACCAACAAATTTCAAAGGACTGAAATCCTACAGAGTATGTTATTTGACCACAGTGCAATTAAACTAAAAATCATTAACAAAAAGATAATTAGGCAATTCCTGTATATTTGGAAGTTAGGAAATACACTTTCAAATAACACTTGGGTCAAAGAAGAAATCACAACAGAAATTAGAAAATATTTTGAACTGAATAAGGTAAATACTACGTATCAAAATGTGTGAGATGCAGCTAAAAATCTTGCTTAGAGGGAAACATATAGCCGTAAGTACGTTTTTTTTTAAGCTTCCAGCAAGTTAGGAATTTTTCATTTCAAGAAGTTAGGAAAAGAACAGCAAGTTAAACCCCAAAGAAACAAGAAGAAAATAAACATAAAAGCAGAAGTCAGTGAAATAAGAAAATCAACATAAAAATAGAGAATTAACAAGGTCAAATATTGATTCTCTAAAATGATTTATAACATTGATAAGCCTTGACAAGACAAAAAGGAAAAAAGAGCGTGAGGAAATAAAAATAACAAATATCAGGAATAAAAAAGAGAATACTACTATATATCTAATAAATATTGTAAAAATCATAAGTGGATATTATGAAGAACTTTACACCAATAAATTTGAAAATACAGACAAATTTCTTGAAAAAATACAGTTTACCAACATTTACACAAGAAGAAATACTCAGAACAGTCCCATAACTATTAAAGAAATTGAGTTCATAGGGCTGGGTGCGGTGGCTCACGCCTGTAATCCCAGCACTTTGGGAGGCTGAGGTGGGCTGATCACCTGAGGTCAGGAGTTTGAGACCATCCTGGCTAACATGGTGAAACCCTATCTCTACTAAAAATACAAAAAATGAGTTGGGCGTGGTGGCAGGCGCCTGTAATCCTAGCTACTCAGGAGCCTGAAGCAGGAGAATCGCTTGAACCCAGGAGGTGGAGGTTGCAGTGAGCCAACATCGCGCCATTGCACTCCAGCCTGGGCGACAAGAATGAAACTCCATCTCAAAAAAAAAAAAAAAAATAGAGTTCATAATTTAAATTTTTCCTAAAGGAAAACTCTAGACCTAGATGGCATAACTGGAGAAGTCTACCTAATATTTAAGGAAAAAAATAATACCAACTTTCAATAAATACTTCCAGAGAACAGAAAAAGAAGAAACACTTTCCAACTAATTTTATGAGGACAGGTAACCTAAACTTGACAAGAACATGACAAAAAAGTGAAATTACATGAGCACAGATGGAAAACTAAACAACATATTAGCAAATAATATCCTGCAATATATAACCCAACCACCAAGTTGGGTTTATTCTAGGAATGCAAAGTTAGTTTCACATTTTAAAAAACCAACCAATGTTTTCCACCACATTAATGGAATGAAAGAAGAAAATAAACTATCTTGTAGATTCATACAGAAATAGCATTTCATAAAATTCAGCATCCATTCATGCTAAAAGCTCTCAGAAAATGGGCGTAGGAGGGAACTTAGCCTGATAGAAGAGATCCACTGAAGCCTGAGACTTAATGGTGAACAGTTGAAAACTTTCCCTCTGAGATCAGGAATGAGATGAGGTTGGCCATATGGCCACTTGTACTCAATGCCATGCTAGCTATTGTCCCAGCCAGTAAAATAAGGCAAGAGAAAGAAATAAAATGCCCGAGGATTGGACAAGAAGAAATAAAATTTTCACGATTTGTAGGTGAGATGAATACGTGTGTAGAAAATAAAAAAGAATCTAAGAAATCACTAGAATAAGTGAGTTTTATATGATCACTGGATCAGGATACAAGAATTAACTGCATTTCTTTCAGCAAGTAACAGAAAGTGATAAAACAAAAAGTTAACATTTATAAAAACATTCAAAAAATCAACTCCCTAGGAATAAGTCTAGCAGAGATATGCAAAATCTCTACACATAAAACTATAACACATTATGGGAGAAATTGAAGAAGACCTAAATAATTGGAGGGCTAAACATATAATGACAAAAGGATGAATAAATAAAATGATAGAACAGTAGAATTTAGAAACGGATCTATACATATGTAGAGTTTAGACTTATGACAAAGATGATACTTCACGGTATCTAAGAAGGCAGTCTTTTCAATAAATAGGCTTGGATAAATTCAATATCCGTTTGGAAAAAAGTGAAACAACCCCTACTTCACAACTTTCATAAAAATCAATTCCAAGGGGATCACAGATCTATTATAAAAAAGCAAAACAGAGTGTCGGGTACAGACCGCGGAGGTGCGGCTTTCTCTTAGAAGTTCGGTCTCGGTTGTCTTTTGCAAGCCATCCAGAGTGACTTTTATCTACATTACTACGTGGCGCACAAGGGCAAGTTCAGCCACGAGTTTCTGGAGTTTGAGTTCTGACCAGACGGGAAATTAAGATAAGCCAACAGCAGCAATTGTAAGAATGATGTCATGATCAGAAGAGAGGCTTATGTACATAAAAGCGTGATGGAGGAACTGAAGAGTATAATTTATGACAGGGAAATTATCAAAGATGATGATGCGTTATGGCCTCCTCCCAACCAGCTGGGCTGGCAGGAGCTTGAAATCATTATTGGAGATGAACACCTTTCTTTCACAACATCAAAAATTGGTTCCCTTATTGATGTCAATCAATCCAAGGATCTGGAGGGCTTACGAGTATTTTATTATCTTGCCCAGGACCTGAAGTGTTTGGTCTTCAGTCTTACTGGATTACACTTCAAGATTTAACCAATCTAAATTGAATATTGGTGTGGACATGGTGGGGTGAGGGTAATTTTTAATTACCATTATCAAGAAAATTTTGTGTATATCAGGGCAGTATTTTTTAACAAACTATAAATGTCTTTAATAAATATGTGATTAAAAAACAATAAAACTTCTAGAGAATATAATACCTTCAAGACTTTGGTGAGGGAAATTCTTAAACAGAACACAAAAATCATTAGGAAAAGACCAACTTTAACACTGTCAAATTAATCACTGACTTCCTCAAAAGACAGCAAGTGGGATAGAGTATTTGTAACACACATAAACAAGGATTTATATTTAGCATATATATAATTAATTTCTATAAATCAATGAGTTATATTTCAATAAAACACCTGAGAACATACTAAAGTGTAATTATGTGTTTTATCAATTCAGTCTTTATACTTGTTTCCAAAGCAATCCATAATTTTTATTGGACTTTTATTTATAATAATTTTTGTGTCTTTATAGGACTCCAGTTGGTGGAAGAATTCAGTTGGCTATTGCCATTGTAATCACACTTTTCCCATTTATTTCATGGGTCTACATATATATTAACAAGGAAATGCGGTCCTCCTGGCCAACTCATTGCAAGACAGTAATTTAAATAAATTCAAGAACTTTGTTTTTAAAATGAATATTTTCAATCAATTTTTTATGAACATTAGAGGAACAAGCCAGGAGTTTATTTCAGGTAATTTGGGCTAATAGTTTTTTAAAACTCCAAATAACTTTTTAAGGATGCGTATAATTTGATATAAGATTGGATGGGACAAGTCAGAGACAGTCTGATATTTTCGGAAGACTTTCTGCAGGGTCTTGTGTCATAATGTAGTGGAAAAGGCTAGAGAATAGAAGTGTAAAAATACGAGTTCTAACTCAACTTTGTAACTATGTAATTTGGGCAAATACATAAACCTCCTGGTGGATAGTTCTTTATAACATAGGATTAATGCCACATCTACTTACTTATACAGTAGCAAGGACCAATCTAGATAATGTAAGAACACTCCGAAGATATAAAGTATTCGGAAAGATTACGGAGGGCTGTCCATGATTAAAATAGAGGGGAGCAGGGATTGGGTAATATACTGAAATAGAGGTTCAAGAGAGGGCTATACCCCAATCTTTTTTTTTTTTTTTTTTTTTTTTTTAAAGACAGTCTCACTCTGTCGCCCAGGCTGGAGTGCTGTGGCATGATCGTGGCTTACTGCAGTCTGGACCTCCAGGGGCTCAGGTGATCTCCTACCTCAGCCTCCCAAGGAGCTAGGACTACAAGTGTGCACCACCACGCCTGGCTAATTTTTTTTTAATTCTTCGTAGAGACAGGGTTTCGCCATGTTGCCCAGGCTGGTCTTGAACTCCTGAGTTCAAGCAATCTGTCCACCTCGGCCTCCCAAAGTGCTGGGATTACAGGTGTGAGCCACCATGCCTAGCCCAGCCCTAAACTAATCTTATCCAGATCTGGCACAGTGCAGTGAACTCAAGGAGAACTCTAGATGAACCAAATGAGCAGGCATGTCTTGGAAAGAAAGGGAAGCTAGATAGAATAAAGGAATTAGGGACCAATCAGGAAGGAAATAGGGAATATAAGTACCTTCTAAATGAGAAATAAGGTCAAAATCTATACACATTCTTTACAAATGGATGTCCAAAGTAACCCTAGGGAGGAGAGGTTTTGTTTTTTTCATTTCCATTTTCATTTTAAAATGGGTACTTGATGATTAGAAAACTTACCGTGTTTAGAACAACTTGGGTATTTGAATCTAACTTTCCAATTGCAAATTTTATGATACCTAAATACAGATAAAAGTATTTTCAGTGAAATTTTATTGTCCAAATGAGTGGGGCTTTAAATGTAAAATACACTGGATTTTAAAAACATGGGTAGCAAAAGAATGTAAAATATTTTTTGTATTGATTACATGTTGAAACAATATTTTGGCTATATTGGGTTAAATATACTGTTAAATTGATTTTATCTGTTTCTGTTCACTTTTATTTACGTGGCCTACATTGCATATCTGTTGGACAGTCCTATATTTAAGCATCTGGATGGCAACTTTTTTTTTTTTTTTTTTTGAAACAGTGTCTCACTCTGTCACCCAGGCTGGGGCGCAGTGGCCGGATCTCAGCTCACTGCCAGCTCCGCCTCCCGGGTTTACGCCATTCTCCTGCCTCAGCCTCCCGAGTAGCTGGGACTACAGGCACCCACCACCTCGCCCCGGCTAGTTTTTTGTATTTTTTAGTAGAGACGGGGTTTCACCGTGTTAGCCAGGATGGTCTCAATCTCCTGACCTCGTGATCTGCCCGTCTCGGCCTCCCAAAGTGCTGGGATTACAGGCGTGAGCCACCGCGCCCGGCCTGAAGTCTTTATTAATGAAATTGAATTTCAGTATAATTAAATTTAATATTTCTATTAAAATCTTTTTTTTTGAGATGGAGTCTTGCTCTGTCCCCCCGGCCTGGAGTGCAGTGGCGCGATCTCAGCTCACTGCAGTCTCCACCTCCTGGGTTCAAGCGATTCTCCTGCCTCAGCCTCCCAAGTAGCTGGGACTACAGGCACCTGCCACCATGCCCAGGTAATTTTTGTGTTTTTAGTAGAGATGGGGTTTCACCATGTTGGCCAGGCTGGTCTGGAACTCCTGACCTCAAATGATCCACCCACCTCGGCCTCCCAAAGTGCTGGGATTATAGGCGTGAGCCACCATGCCCAGCTTTTATTATTAAAATCTTTCTCACCTTCACATTTTTCTTCCATTGTTCTCTATTTCACACAAATCTAATCATGTATTTCCCCAGCTCAGAAAGCTTTAAGGGCTCCACACTATCTGGCAAGTTAAATTCTAACTCTTGGCTCATCATTCAAGGCTCTCCATAATACAGCCCCAGCCTGCCCTTTTCAGCCGTATTTCTTGCCATATCCCCCTGCCCCCAGCCCGGCACCTTTTTGGTGAATCGTCACAGCATGACTGGCCATGTCTAACTTTGGCATATCCTTCGATGCCTCTGCTTTTGCTATTCTACTTGATATACTCTTCCCCACTTATTCAAGCCATTTTTCTTCATTTTGTATGTCATCCCCAATCCCTTCAAACAAAATTAAATTCATCTTCCATGTTCCCTCAGTCCTTTCTTTGTGTAACAGCAAATTTCACACATTTGAATGACGGATGTCCAATTCATGGTAAGGTCTATGAGTGCAAGAGTACATTATAGTCACCTATGTGGTCAGCTGAACAATGGCCCTCAAAGAGATCCATGTCCTAATCCCTGGAACCTATGTTATCTTATAGCACAAACCTTATAGCACAAAATAAATTTTGCAGCTGTGATTAAGCCATCCTGAGATGAGGTTTACCTGGATGGGCCCTAAATGTTACCATAAGTGTCCTTGCAAGACAAAGGCTGAAGTAGATCTGACTATGGACAGCAGAGAATATGATACGACAGTAAAGAAAGATCTGAAGATGCTACGCTGCTGGCTTTGAAGATAGAAGAAGGGGCCATGATCCACAGAATGCAAGAAGTACAGCTCTGGAGGCTGGAGAGGATTCCTCCTAGACCCTCCTCAGGGAGCACGGCCCTGCCAACGCCTTGGTTTCAGCCAAGTGGAAATGACTTCAGACTTCTGACCTCCAGAACTGCAAGAGAACATGTGTTGATTTAAGCCACCAGGTCTGTGGGAATTTGTTACAGCAGCCATAGAAAGCTAATACTCCTTTATATCGCTATAGTGCCCATGTATTCAACAGGCATGCTTATTTCTTATAGTTGTTTAGGCCCTGAATCAAACTTTCTCTACATCTGAATAGTCCCCATTTGCCATCTAGTGTTTCTGCACATAAGCCTTAGCATATATGAAAATGGTGTTAAACATGTCCCATTAGTGTTTAAAGGGAGTCAGTGTAAATTCATTTACCTGCTGTAGCTTCACACAGCAGTGGTTGGTGGCCCAAACAGACCAAGCTGGCTGGCACATGGCTGCACTGCCACTTGGTCTTATGAATCCCAAGAGGACTACATGACTTTTCTGGAGGCCCTTCTTACAGGGATGGGAGCGCCACACACTTACCCATGAAACAACTCTTGGCAATTTTGTTTACAAAATGGGACTACAAGCCTATAAAAATCCAAGTATACGTATTCTGAACAAAAATTCTGCAAAGCTCGTTTACACAGCGGGGTGAATAGAAAAAGCTTACCTGAGCTTATATAGTGAACTTGAAGTTACATAGTTAATACATGTGAATACGTTCTCCTTGTAAAAAGTTAAAAAAAAAATCAGGTAAGGCCAAATAAAATCCCTCAGGAGGACTATATACCCCTTACAAAGACTATTCGCCCCTGCCTCAGTCTCCTCCCTGGTTTGTTTCTAACTTACAATGGATACATGAGCCAAAATAACATTTCTGAGTATTTTATCAACCAACACACACTGAAACTATATTTTGTTATGCAAGCTGAATACTAAACAATGAGACAGAGAATTTTTATTTTTTTGTTTAGGAGGGACAAACACAAAGCTCATTTTCTATCAAGTTAAACAAAATAAATTAGACTAACAATGGACGGCTCTTTCTTTCTTGTAATTCATAATTCTGTCTGGAACTCTGCCTCTCCCTTTCAACGTCATTTTGTCAGGATACACATGAACGGTGCCAAAAGCTTGGCTGTCTGGAGCTGTTTCAATAACTCCTTCTAGGCTGATGTGATATACACCAAAAGGATCCTCAGAGTAGCCACCATCATGGGTGTGACCAGCAAAGAAACACACCACGCACTCATGAGACCAAATGACTGCCAGGGCATCTCTGTAGTTCCAGGCCAGGCACACACTGTCAGAGGCGTCTGGGTAAATGGGAAGATGGCCTGTTAGTTAAAGAAAAGAAGAGTTATGAGCCAAGAAATATCTCTTCTATAAAAATAAATGGCTGAAAGTTAATACTCAGAAAAAGAAAAAAAACTGCTATCTCATTATGCAAATAAACTGAGACCAGAGAGAATTCATACACATGAGAAAACTAGGCCATCTACAGCCACGTCTCTGGAGCACAGAAGGGTGAGACGGTTCACATGAGGTGCGACAGGCTGCTGCAGAGGCAAAACCCTGAATCTCTGAGGCCTACGTGGTCTCAAGCTGCCCAAACACTGAGGAAGATCGAGGGTGTCCTATGCAGGGCAGTCTGCAAAGGCAGCCCGAAATTGGGCAGGTGCTGTGCTGGAATCCAATCCCATTGATTTCCTTAAATATGAATGTTATATACATAGAATGATGTAACACTAAATAATTAAAGAGCAGGCCGGGTGTGGTGGCTCACGCCTGTAATCCCAACACTTTGGGAGGCCAAGGCAGCTGGATCACCTGAGGTCAGGAGTTCAAGATCAGCCTGGACAACATGGTGAAACCTGTTTCTACTAAAAATATAAAAATCAGCCGGGCATGGTGGTGGGTCCCTGTAGTCCCAGCTACTCGGGAGGCTGAGGCAGAAGAATTGCTTGAACCCAGCAGGCGGAGGTTGCAGTGAGCCAAGATCACACTACCACACTTCAGCCTGGGTGACAAAGGGAGACTCCGTCTCAAAAAATGTAAATATAAATAAATAAATAAACAGTTTCGGGATGGGCCATGGATTATGTGTCACTGACATAAACAATGTCTCAGAACTGATTTGTGAGACTTCAAACACCCATGAGATCAAGGTAACCATACCCACTTTACAGATGAAAAACAGTTAAAACAGGGAAGATTTATACTGGCGTCCACAGGAGATATGTGGAAGCAGAGTGAGAAGAAGTTGGAATTTCTAACAGCGACACATCTATGATCAAGCCACGGTTCTCACTCTGAAGTACAGCTCACGTTGCACCTTCCCATTAAATCACTTTTTTCTATTGTTCGCTTTTATTCTAAAATTTAAACATGTTTCTATTTATCATCTGTAATACAAGTTGCTTTTTTTTTTAAAGTGCATACACGCGCTGATTACCACCTAAGGGCTAAGCATCCAAAGGCGCGTGCAGCTTTCCAGCACCTCAAAGCCATACTGACTCATCTATCAAGTCCCTGCAGCATTTGACACAATTAGTTGTCCCATCTCCCTGAAACACTTGGATTCCAGGACCCCACTGTTTCCCCTAGTGGTGTCTTTCTAGTTTTTCCCCAACTTCGATGGCCACTAATTTCCAGTCTCCTTTGCCAGTTGCCCCTCATTTCCCCAACGTCTTACAAGGAGTACCTAAATGCTTGGTCCTCGGACTTCTCTATTTATACCTAATGCATTGGTGATCTCTTAGTGATTTATATGCCTTAAATGTCATCTGTACTCTTTCAACTTCCACATTTATTATCTAGCCCAAATCTCTATTCTGAATTTCAGACTACTAATGTCTAAACTGCCCACTCAACATCTCCACTGATGTCTGGTGGGCATCTGAAACTTCTATTTCCAAACCTGAACCCCTGCCCTCTCCACTCACACCCCTCATCCTGCCGTGTCTCCTATCTCAGCTAATGGCAATTCTATCCTTCCAACTGCATGGCCAAAATTCAAAAAGTAGGGTGACCTCGGAGTAGCCACCATGAAAGTTAAAAAGCAAAAGAAAATGTCTATTACACTTTAACTTTTAAATTTTACTAAAGAAAACTTCAATCATTCCGTTTTTAAAAGTTTGCCTTTCCAGTTTCTAGGCTTACATCAAATGGTAGAAGAAATTTAAGAGACTGCTAAGCTAGATAGGTGTACCGCCATGAGTAAAAAGAAAAGGGAAGAACACAGGATCACATGGGAAAGGGGATGGAGACATAAAGCATGGATTCTAGTCTCAGTGCTGTCAGCAGCTCCATGATTCTGCTATGCAATTCAGTCTCATTGGGCTTCAGTTTCCTTATCTTTACAGTTCAAAGGCTTGCTATATGATCTCTAGCTTCCTTTCAGCTCCAGAACAGGCTGACAGTGGAAAACTTAAAAGCAGACACAAGTCAAGAAGTATCCTAGTTTCTGAGACCAGTTATTATAGAACCCAAAGGTGTCACATCATTCCAGCAACCCAAGGGCACTCACCTCGTCCAACCCTTGAATGACATTTGGTATTCGAGTGGTAGCAGAAACACTTCTGCTCCTTCTATGTGTTTTTACCACATCAGTGGAAGATTAATAAGTAAAAACTACCTTTACAGATAGAAATATAGTTTTATATAATCAACTATCTGAATAGCCTATCATTTTCGAAGGGGTTT
>NW_012101310.1:2416303-2447328 GCF_000951045.1 Mandrillus leucophaeus | reverse complement strand
TTTTTTTTTTTTTTTTTGAGACAGAGTTTCACTCTTGTTGCCCAGGCTGGAGTGCAGTGGGGTGATCTTAGCTTACTGCAACCTCCACCTTCTGGTTTCAGGCGATTCTCCTGCCTCAGCCTCCCGAGTAGCTGGGATTACAGGCGCCTGCCACCACGCCCGGCTAATTTTTGTATTTTTAGTAGAGAGGGGGTTTCACCATGTTGGCCAGGCTGGTCTCGAACTCCTGACCTCATGAGCCGCCCACCTCAGCCTCCCAAAGTGCTGGGATTACAGGCATGAGCCACTGTGCTTGGCCAGGGGTTTCATATTCATAATTTCATTAGATACACTATTGAGAACACTGCAGTTTGTAGGTTTGCTATTTGCCCAGGCCCACACAGTTCATATAAACCAGAGCCAGAATGGCATCCTGTCCTTCCGGCTCTCAGTCTAGCCTTCTCACCTGTTACCCCACGTCAATTCTAATTCTAAACCAAGGGCTCTAATCTCAACCTCCAAACCAAGTCTCCCCATCATGATGCAAATCCAAATTCAGTTCCGTGTATGTGTGTCTTCACGTGCGCATGCGCGCACACACGCGTTTTAAGCACCCCTGGATTCCTACAATCTCTGATGGCAGTGTATCCATCAAAAATGATTCTAAATGAAAATTATACAAATCTAACTTCCTTGTGACTGTGTGGGAGGCACAGCTACAGAACTGCACAGTGCTCACTGCCAGCCGAGCCTTTAGCCCACATCCCCTGCGATACCAGGGGATGCATTTTGCTGCGTCTAGGCAGCAGTGGCCTCTGTTTGGTGGCCACTTTGCTGACAGGCAGGTCTCGAAGGCTGAGATTTGGTATGGTCCCCGAACTGAATTTCTCACTTAGAAATTACTTCATTAGAGCTTAAGAAACTCAGGGCTTCCTACCTTGAGGAAAAGATCTACGCCCTGGTACTGACTTCCACCAACAAATTGTTTAGTGTGGCGTCAAGCTCCTTTGTAAGCTGGTTGCATCCTGGATTCCACACTTCAGAATTCAGCTCAGTGTTTTTTCTTTGTGCTTGGCTTTATTTATGTATTTATTTATTTATTTTTGAGATAAGATCTTTGTCACCCAGGCTGGAGTGCAGTGGCATGATCTCAGCTCACTGCAGCCTCCACCTTCTGGTTCATGCAATTCTCCTGCCTCAGCCTCCCAAGTAGCTGGAGCTACAGGCACGCGCCACCACGCCCTGCTAACTTTTTTTAATATTTTTAGTAGAGATGGGCTTTCATCATGTTGGCCAGCCTGAATTCAGCTTGTTTTTAATTTTGAGTCAAGTTTCTTGGTAATTTTTATGTCTTAGTTATCATGGTGAAGTCATCTCACCTTTGGGTTCTTGCTTCCCTTATGGAGAGAAGGTTTAAAAAAAAAAAACCAACTTAGAAAAAGCCAAACTTCTGGAGGGTTTATTTTCGTATTAATGTCACTATTCTGCTAGTGATATTATACTGAAGTTTTACAAAATGTTAACGTTGGGGGAAACAGCAAAGCATAGAAGTGACTGCTCTGAATTATTTCTTACAAATGCATGCGAATCTAAAATGATTTCAATAATAATATTAATGTTTAAAAAAGAAATTACTACATAAACTGATCTCATTTGAGGAAATTCGACTTTGAACCTAAAAGACCAACTCACAGGCTCTAATATATGGCAAGATGTTTCTGTTATTTACGTTTTCCTGGTTCATCCTTAAATGTCAATCTTATATTCAGGTGGTTTCTCAATAGAAATGTTTAAACTAAGTGTCCATTTTATAGAAAGAGGATAGCAAAACACAAATATTGTTAGTATGCTTTAACACCTAACTTTTCCCAATCTCTAAAATGGTGGTGTAATCAGAATTTAAATACTTACTCACAATCACCACCTTTTCTTGGTTTGTGTCAGAGAATGTAAGCACTTCATTCAACCAGTTTAGCTGTTCTCGGCTAAATCCTCCATTAAACTGGACAAACTGGGGCTCAGAAAGTCCTGAAATGAATGCAGTAAGTTAGACCCATCAAAAGTCATTTTTTCCCCTCATTTGGACATTCAAATTTAGTTAATGTAGGGACACTTGTTTTTTCTTTACGAACATCTGATTAGCAATAATCAACTTAAAATAGGAAATCACAAGCATTTAGAGAAATATATAAATACATCACACTGCATCTCACTCTTGACAGTCCCCTGCTTACTTCGCTGGCTTTCCATTAGACTAAAAATGCAAACTTCTTATAAAGTCCACTGAGCCATTACATAGTCTTGGCCCTGTTTACACTCCAAAATCATCTTGTACCTCCCTGGCCCTTTCCTGTGCTCTTCAACAGTGCTCAAGTCTTATTCCATTTAGTGCCTGTGCATGTTTTTCCCTCAGTCTGCTAACTCCCTATGCCCATTCTTTCCCAGGGAGACTCCTCCTTGTCATTTAGGTCTCAGCTTAAATATCTTTCTCCTTGGAGAGGCTTTCCCTAATCACCTAATCTAAAATAGTAACCCTAATCCTTTTCCACAACACTCTATAACATGATATGCTATTTCCTTGGCAGCACTTATGACCATGGAAATAATCTTGTTTCTGTTTCATTTATCATGTCTTGCCCACTTACTGTGTTTGCTCCCTCCATTCCATCCATCAAAAAAGTTAATATTGTTAGTATTGTTTACAGCTCAGAATAGCTACCTCTGGAAAAAGTGCCCAGCCTAGAATAGGCATTTAAAATATCTGTTAATCAATCTTGAATAAGCTGTAACCAATCCATGTGAGAGCAGGCTTGTGAGAAATCCTGACCCTGAACAAGTGACAATATTCTTTTACCTTAATTGTCCATCTTCCTGCTGAATAAAAGGTAGTTGAAGAATTTAAAGACAATCTATTAGATTCTCAGCTCAAAGGAATAATTCACCTTGAGGACTATTCAGTTCCGTATTTGGATTGTGCTCCCTCAATATCTTCATACACTGCTCGTATTTTGGAGAAGACTGATCCATGCCCAAGACACTCAAGTCATACGCATCAAGTAAAACGAACCGGAATTTAGGGAATGGTACAAAATGATAAGCATAATAATCCTCTGAAGGCATGGTCTCGGGATGATGTACGATCTGATCTTCTAGAAACTTAGTGTTAAGTTTAGAGTGTGTTAAATACTCTCTACTGAAGTTATAGAATTCGTGGTTTCCCCATGTATGATGAACTGGCACTTTAAGCCTCTTGAATGTGTCCATAACAAGTTCTAGGGACTTTTCGGATGCATTATACTGTGCATTATATCCATCGATGATATCTCCAAGCTGAAGGACACAACACGGCGTGCTGCTTTCATTATTCCAGTCTTCAATGGCGCCCTGTAAGTGAAGAAGACTATGTCTGTAGTATCGCCGCCTGGTTCCTTGGAAATTAAAGCCATCTTCTAAGTCAGCATATTGAACATCTGCAATAACGCCAAAGGAGAAAAGACGCTCTGAACTCTCACTTAGGGCTTCAGGACTGGGTTTATCATCCATAACCTCCAAACAGGTTTCTAAATAAACTAAAGTAAAAAAAGACAGCTAAATTATAAACGTTTTAATTCCTCAATTTCACTGCAGAAAATGATAAAGGGAATGTTAAAGGTTAATTCATTAGACAGCTTGGTACAGGAAAAAGTACATGGGCTTTAGAGTCCAACAGTCTTAGGTCTAAACTACTAACCATCTAAAACACTCGCTTTCTCTTCTGGAAAATAGATAATCTCTTTCAGAAGAGTAACAATTTACAAAAGGTACTATCCTATCAATAAATAGACATTCTAATGCTAATGAAGTCCAATTTAAGTCTGGAACAATTGCTGATTTTTAAGAAATATTCACTTTAAACACACACACACACATGCCCCCCCCAACACACACCTGTCCCACAAACACCAAATAATTCTATCAAAAACTTCAAGATTATTATTTTTTTAAGAAAGCTGTATATTACATTCATTCACTGTATGTACTTTGCAAGATTCCTATTATGGGTTATTTTGTGTCAGGCTGAATCTTTGCTCTTCCTTGGTGGGTAGGTCACCCAAAATAAGTTTCTCATATTTTGTATCTGAAGTAATAGGTGAGGGGGAGGCAATGCAGATATGAAAGGAGAGGAATAATTTGAAACAACAATAACAAAAACATCCAGCACAAAAACCAACTGACGTGACTATTATCATTTCTGTGAACAGTGGTTCCTGGTTCTTCAATAGTTGGGATTAAAACTTGCTTTTTTTGTTTGTGGTTTTTTTTTTTTTTTTTTTGCATGGTCTCACTATGCTGCCCAGGCTGGTCTTGGACCCAAGCAATCCTTCCACCTCAGCCTCCCAAGTAGCTGGGATTACAGGTAGGAGACACCACACCAGCCCTGGATCCTAATTTGAACCAGGGTTTTTTTTTCTTTTAAACTTGAATATTAACCTACCCCACATCAAAACAGAAAAGATGAAATCTTTTCTTCTTATAAATGATCTCTGCCCTGCCTCAGTGGCCAAAAAGAACAAGATTTAACCTTGAAAAAACTATTATTCGATTGTTTAAACTGTAAATTATAATCTCTTAAATGAGCCCAGAACGCTAATGATTCAAACAAAAATCAAAGGCCAAGATCCTAAATTGTCAACAATTTTTGTCATAAAGACTATAGTAATAAACTGTTGCTGTGGTGTCTGAATTATTTAAAACCTAAAAATTCATTTGACTTTCCAAAATTACTTTCAGACTCCTCATCTCTAGTCATTTGACAAATGTATCTACAGAGTTCCTACTGAAACCTCTACGGACATGTAAAATCCCAACTCTAAGAGTACTCCTATAACAACTCTAAGATTAGTACTCCTATAACAACTCTAAGAGTACTCCTATAACAACTCTAAGAGTACTCCTATAACAACTCTAAGAGTACTCCTATAACAACTCTAAGAGTACTCCTATAAGAGATGAAAACAACTCCACAATTGGAATAAGGATAAGACTTCAGTTTGACTTATCTGAGAATTAGGGGCCTCTTTTCATCCTAAAACTGTTGTTACTAATGATACACTCTTTAATCCACCTAATTATGAGTTTCAGCTACTTTCTTCCTTAATCTGGTTGGGCATATCTAGCCCTAAAATAGGTAACAGCACCAGAAAGAGATGGAAATCCTTACACATGGTGTTCTCATACTTTTTTTAATTTGCCCACTTCTTCCTGCAGCCCCCATCTGAAAATCTCATTAGATATCAAGTCAGTAAGTATGTATGAGGGTGTGTAAATTAGAGGTAATCTGATTGGAAAAGCAGGTAACTTCAATAAATTACAGGAAATACAAAAATCCATCTAAGTCAGTTTAAAAATCTCTAGCCTTATGTTAGGTTTCAAATATTTGCGATTCCAAGTTCAGATTAATAGAAGAATCAAATCAGAAGATAACTTAGCAAGTATATAACATGAATATTATCACCAAGGTTAAGAGAAAACTATTTCTGGGGGGTGATCTTATCCCCTGCCAAGTGAGCTTGTTTTTGTCTTTAAATTCAGAGCCTTTATGGTGACAATATGTGTTGTGGATCTCCTCGAGGGGATTTAGTCCCAATGAACTGGATCTTCTCTCCAGAAGACAGCTGTTATTTTTGCCTACCCAGCATTCATTTCCTGTTCTTAAGGTGACAGCACCCCAATTTTTCTCTAGGCATTTTTCCAATTTCCCACTCTCAGTTCTTGTGGTCTGACCTCCATCCCCATTCACCAGCTGGGGAAGTGAAATCGCAGACACATGGCCCAGACCTGGCCAATAAAAGCCCAGTTTCCTCTGGCCAGTTAGGGGTAGGCATGCAACTCAGGCTAGGTCACAATAAGCATCAGCCCTGGGACAGGCACTGGCACTACTAGCAAAAGTAGTCACTGTCTCCTATGCTGATAAACTAAGGCCTCAATTTTTGGAGAAAAATGAACGGACAAGAAATCCAACACAGAAGGAAACAATTCTGAATGATGGAAAGACAGAGATTTCTGAAAACATTAGTTGAATACCTAAATTCACCTGTCCCTGGTAGAACCATTTCTGGTCATTCAGTTACACATATCAGCACATAAATTCTCCTGGGCTTAAAGCTAAATTAAATTTATTTTCTGTCATTTGATACCAAAATCCTCTCAAATACACCTTCCACTGGAACACAGTTCAGTTTAGAAAAACTCAAGGCTATCCTAAGAACTGGCAATTTTTAAGGAAAGTTAATGTGGAGAGAAGCACCAAGGGGCACACTTCAAAATAGCAATGTGTTCTGGGGGAAAAAGAGAGATCCAAAGTGTTGAATATACACGGCTTTTAAAAATAAGGTTAGTATCCCTTTATCCAAAATGCTTGGGACCAGAAGTGTTTTAGATTTCGAACTTTTTCAGATTTTGGAATATACTTAACAGTTGAGCATTCCTGATCTGAAAATCCAAAATCCAAAATGCTCCAATGAACATTTCCTTTGAGCTTTATGTTGGTGCTCAAGTTTCTGATTTGGGGGCATTTCAGATTTCAGAAACACATTCAGGGAAGACAGTCAGGATCAGAAGTGAGTATGTCAGGGCAAAAAGAACCAGGTGGTTAGGGAACTGACTCTCCTAGCGAGTTTAGCCTTTCCTTTCTTGGTTCAGGGAGATGTTGAGGGAGCTCAGAAAGATTGGTCCTGGTGAACAGAGAGATCAAAAACTCAAAGCCACCTCCAGTGAGGAAATTTAGAATTAATATGCATTCTAATGTCAGAAAGTTTTTCAAAATAGCTCCCTCCTTCCACCAAATACAGACACACACAAAAAAATCAGTGAGTAGAGGATAATTGTTGAAGCTAGGAATGGGTGCAAGAGGTTTATTCTAACTACTTTTATGTGTGTTTAAAAATGTATATATAGGCCGGGCGCGGTGGCTCACACCTGTAATCCCAGCACTTTGGGAGGCCGAGGCGGGCGGATCACGAGGTCAGGAGATCGAGACCATCCTGGCTAACATGGTGAAACCCCATCTCTACTAAAAAATACAAAAACTAGCTGGGTGTGGGGGCAGGCATCTGTAGTCCCAGCTACTCAGGATGCTGAGGTAGGAGAATGGCGTAAACCTGGGAGGCGGAGCTGGCAGTGAACAGAGATCGTGCTACTGCACTCCAGCCTGGGCAACAGAGCGAGACTCTATCTCAAAAAAAAAAAAATTATAAAGTTAAAAAAAAAAATTCAAAAATTTAGAGAAAAGCAAACCTGGAAAAATTAGAAGACCTAAGGAAATATTTTGCTTTTGAATAGAAAGGAGAATGGCAAGTTTTTAGTGAACTTTATTTTCAAAGTCTGCCTGCACCATTTATTATATGCTACATTATCTAAGTTTTAAAGAGGTATTATAAAGTGCTGAAAGCTGCTTTGAAAGGAAAGACCCAGAACTGAATTATAGTCCTTGTGTTTCCTGGAGCAAAATAACCTTCAACACGTTATTGTGAGCTTCAGCTGAGTTACGATCACAGTAAACTATTACTTTGTAAATCTCTGTAAACCATAAAGTACTATATGCATGTTAAGAAAATAATTTTAAAATTATATATCTGAAAATCTGTCTAATGAGCCTCAGATAATTGAAACTACTGCAACATTTTAATAGAAGAGAATAATGTAGAAAAGTTTGTAAGAGTTGCTCTCAAAATTCCCATCAAGTCATGGTACAGGGTAAGTAGCCAGCATTTTGAGAAAACCACCTTAGGCATAAGAGAATTTTTTTTTTTTTTTCTCTGAGACAAGGTCTGGCTCTGTTGCCTGTTGCCCAGGCTGGAGTGCAGTGGTGCAATCACGGCTCACTGTAGCCTCGATTTCCTGGGCTCAAGTGATCCTCCCAATTCAGCCTCCCTGGTAGCTAGGACTACAGGCATGTACCACCACACTTGGCTTTTTTGGGGGACTTTTTTCTTTTGTTTTTGTAGAGAGAGGGTTTTGCCATGTTGTCCGGGCTGGTCTCAAGCTCCTGAGCTCAAGTGATCCACCTACCTCAGGCCTCCCATATCCAAGGATGCTTAATTACTGAAAAGTTGCTACAAGATCATACTAATAAAACTTCTCCAATACTTAAGATCGGCAGAAGGCTGAAGTTCCTTGTGGAAAGCCTTCAAGCATCAATAATGAACTTGTAAAAGAAGTAGCTCTATCCTGAAAAAAGTATGTTTCCTTCACTCTATTGTCAAAGGTGAAGGGGGCAGCAGGGGAAGTCTAGAGATTAATAAAGGAGACTCTGTTAAGAGAGGCTCCTAGCCTAAGGGTGCAGCAGACGTTTTCTATGCAGAGAGCATACCAAAAGGAAACTTAAGTCGGGGCAGGAAATGTTTGTGGTTAGGAGTTAGGCCCAAGGGGCAGGGGTCTGGAACAAAAATGCAGTAAACACATTAGGGTGCTGGGAAGTTCACAAAAAGTTAGGGCCTAGCTGTCCCAGTCAAACCAGCCTAAAGTTATGTCAAGAACAAAATCTGATCACTATTGATAGAACCAATATCAGATGATACTAATCCATGCCCTGCTTCTCTCAAGAAAAATATCTAAATTGGGGCCAGGTACAGTGGCTCACGCCTGTAATCTAGCACTTTGGGAGGCTGAGGCGGGCGGATCACATCAGGAAACTGAGACTGTCCTGGCTAACACGATGAAACACTGTCTCTACCAAAAATACATTTAAAAAAAAAAAAATTAGCCAGGCTGGTGGCACGCGCCTGTAGTCCCAGCTACTTGGGAGGATGAAGGAGGAGAATCACTTGAACCCAGGAGGCAGAGGTTGCAGTGAGCTGAGATCGCACCACTGCACACTCCAGCCTGGGCCACAGAGGGAGACTGCGTCTCAAAAAACAAAAAGAAAAGAAAAAAGAAAAATATCTAACTTGGAAAACAAAACATAAACCTCATTTGTTAACTTTGGTGGTTTCACAGCAGTAATAAAAGTGATAAGGATATACAGGATAACACTGTAGGCACCTTCTGGCACTAAAGTTTCATGGGTCCTTGCCATCAGGCTCAGGTGTTACTAGCAATTCATCCAAAATGCAGTTATAAAACACCTACTTTGAGTCAGGAACTATTTTATTTTTATTTTATTTATTTTTTAGGGGCATAGTCTTGCTTTGTTGCCTAGACTGGAATGCAGTGGCCTGATCACAGCTCACTGCAGTTTCAAACTCCTAGGCTCCAGCGATCCACTCACCTCCGCCTCCCAAAATGATGGCATTACAGGCGGGAGCCACCACATCTGGCCCCAAGAACTGTTTTCAATGATAGTATTTTATTTAATATTATAAAATTAATATGAAGAAGTTGCTACTAAAAGAAGCACTTTAGCAAATAAAATTTAATAGATGAACTAGAAACACTGACTTCAATCTTAATTTGGGTGTCTGATCAGGTAACCTACAATTAGGCAATTAGAGATGAACAATACTTTTCGTATGCTATTTGCCTGACTACACAAGGTACTTTTATGTCTTTTTGTCAATTACAGGAAAAAATTATCCCTGGGCAAACAAATACACAAAGATAAAAGAGTAAAAATCTTACCCACGGGCAACTTTAAGATAGAAAAAAAATAGTTTGATTAACGACTTGAAGTGCTGAACAAACATTTAAGAACTCTGGCAGAAATTTCTGAAAATCCTAGTCCAACCAACAATCAAAAAACACAGGTAACAGGATGCTCCGTTACTGGGTTAGAGAGCAACACAGTTGGCTAGTATGGCCAACTCATAGAAAACAAGCAAACCAACCATGCTCTGGTCCAACACTCACCAGAGCACGAGTTTCTCCTACTCGGTGTCGGTCCCTTGGGGGGAAAAAAAAGCCACACAGGAGCGAGATCTGTAGTTAAGTCATTAGAGGTTTTTGCAAAGCAACCACCGAGGCAGGGGCGAGGAGGAAGTGGTTAATATTGCGGATCTTAAAGATATAAATAAAGGCAGATGGAATGAAGTTAGACTTGCACAAGGAACGAAAAACATACGGATACTCTTGGCCTCATTAGTAAGGAACATAAGCAGTTCCAGACGAGGAACCCGTAACAAACTTCAAATCACGAAACTTTACGAAGCAAGGGAGTCCGTGAGAGTATTTTAAGAAACTGGGGCCCAGAAAGACTAAGTTAAGGGACGGGATATCATGCCATCTACACTTCTTTATACACTGCTATGCTTTATTAATTAGGGTACAATATAATATTAAATAACTAGAAGCGCTGGGCATTTAAAGTTCTTCCAGACCACCCAAACCACTCAAATTATCCTAATTAGCAAATTTTTTTTTTTTTAAGTTACAGATTATTTCAATTGCAATGGGTCGGTTTCTATTTCAAAGATGTAAAGGAGTCAACAATCTTGCACTTCCTCTTGGCCGGCAGGACGACGTTGACAAAGTCGGCCAGACAAGGAAGGGTTACGGGGGCTGCCCAGTCCTGTGGGTTTCTAGGCAGTGTGTTCTCTCTTCCGAGGTTGGGGTGGCCCCGGGGCGAGGAGCTAGCTGTGGTCACCTAAGCCCCCGACCAAGGCGGCGCGCCCCCAGCACTTGGGGCCGTCTTGCCTCGGCCCAGCCGCCCACCTGGACCCCTAAGGCATCCCCCTTCCGTGGCTCCGCGGTCCCGTGGCACCGCCCAGCCCGCGCCGGACCCGCCTCCAGCCGCAAGCAACTACCTACCGTGCGCCGGCCCCTGAGCTGAAAGGATCCTGCCTACGGGATAAGCAACCGCGCCACCAACGAGCGGGACGGACAGAGCGGCTCCTTCCGACTTCCGGAGGAAGCGAAACGTTACCGGAAATCACGGGGAGGGTCAAAGGATACCCGGTCTCCAAAGTTCATGGCGATGCTGGTCCTAGTACCCGGACGAGTTATGCGGCCTCTGGGTGGCCAACTTTGGCGCTTCTTGCCTCGCGGACTCGAGCTTTCGGGCCCAGCCGAGGGGACTGCGAGAGTCTTGCTGGGGCAGCTCTGCGCGCGGCAAGCGGAGGTGTGGCGTGCCTCGGGGCTCCCTGGCTACTGCTTAGGAACCCGGCCCCTCAGCACGGCGAGGCCGCCACCCCCACCCCCGTGGTTGGAGAAGGGCCCCAGAGACTCCACGCGCCCCTCGAAGCCCGGGGTGAGTGCACATCTGGAACCCTTCTGGTGCTCGTCGCTGCTGTCGGCCGGCCCAGCCGCCACATCCCACTTGATCGTAACTAAACTCAGACACTAACTACTCCGCCTCCCTGAAAGTTGTCCTCAGCTTGGGCGCCTTACCTGCGTCATGGAATTTCATCCTGCATTTCCCGTGCTTAGCCGGTAGTCCCAGTTCTCCAGAGAGAACTTGAGACCTTACTTACACCCTCTCCACGTGGCTGGATGCCCGGACTTGGATTTTATGTTAGCGTTTCCACCAAAAAAAAAAAAAAATTAAGTTTCAGATTTTCTTAAGGGTGTGAACCTAAAGTTGACTGTGATTGAGGAGTCAGAGGACTTTTATCATTTGTCACTTGACCCTCATCCAGAGTTCCATGTATACGTTGAAATTGAAACAAAAAATGGAACTTAGTTATGTGTGGATGTGCCTTTTTCTTGGGGTTCTCTCGAGTTCCGGTTCTGACCCAGAAAGAACTTGAGAGCCACTATTCTGTGGTAAAAGAAGTGGGTTTTCGGAGTTGCGGGAAGGTTAATGAGTTAGGCCTAGTTGGCCAGCTTCTTTCTCATTTGGGGAGTTGAATAAGGGTACAAAGAAATAATGGCAGTAATTTGCAGAAAGCTTCACTTTTAGATGCCTCTTGTACTTTGGCTTTGTTACTTCTGGAAGCCAGAGTTAGGTTAACCTCCCAAATTTCGTTTGGTTTGTTTATATTCTCAGTATCAGCATAAACAGATAATGGTTTTTGTGTGTGTGTGTGTGTTTGGATTTTTGGTTTTTATTTTGTTTTGAGACGGAGTTTTGCTCTGTTGCCCAGGCTGGAGTGCAGTGGCCTGATCTCGGCCCACTGCAACCTCCGCCTCCCCGGTTCAAGCGATTCTCCTGCCTCAGCCTCCCATGTAGCTGGGTTTAGAGGGACCCGCTACCACGCCCGGCTAATTTTTGTATTTTTAGCGGAGATGGGATTTCACCATGTTGGCCATGCTGGTCTCAAACTCCAGACCTCAGGTGATCCACCCGCCTCGGCCTCCCAAAGTGCTGGGATTACAGGTGTGACCCACGACGCCGGGCCATAATTGGTTTTTAAGTCACGATTGGAGCCAGGGTCACACATAGTAACAATCATGGTACTTGAGGTTGTATTTTTGTTTGTTTGTTTTTTAAACGTGAAGAGAAACTGACTTAGGGAACTTTCCCTTGGAGATGACTGTCTTTGTAATTCAGATCCCAGACCTAACTGCATCCACAGAAACTTTGAGCATTTTCTCATCCCTGAAACATTTTGCACATTTAACAACATCATGGCCTGTGTGTATATTTATTAAATACTACTGTCATAAGTTTATATGGTTAAATATTTGCATCTTACTAGAATTTTTATGTTTGAAATCCCTGCCCTAGTAGCCTGTTTCCTGGAAGTCTTTAGCAATCACATTTGCTATTGGAGGAGCTTTACTGGCTGGAATGAGGTACATGAAGAAAGAAAAGGCAGAGAGTAAGTAGCTGTCATCTGCTCAGCCCTAAATAAAGTTCTTCCTGGCTATGGACTAACACCTTTTTCGTTGTTTTTAAGCTTTTTGTTTTGAAACAACTTTAGATTTACAAAAAAAATTGCAAAGATAGCATAGGTTCTATATACCTTTCACCCAGCTTCCCGTAATATTAACATCTTATATAACCATGGCACATTTTTCATAACTAAGAAATTTAAAGTGGCACACAACTATTAAATTACAGCTTCTATTTGGATTTCGCTTGTTTTTCTATCAGTGTCTTTTATCTGTTCCAGGACCCAAGCTAGGATACCACTGCGTAAGAGTGTTAAAAGATATACTGTGGATAGATTTGACTGGGCAAGATGAAATCTGGAGGGTACAAAGATGACTAAGATGCACTCCAGCCTTTGAGGTGCACACGGCAGGGAAACTGACACAGAAGTAAAGGATTTTACTAGATGCGGTTCTGCCAGGCCAGAAGGAAGCTTAGCATGTTCTGAGAGCAAAAGCGAGGCCCAGCCTTGGGATTTGAGAAGGCTTCCTAGGGATCAGGCAAGAAGCGTGGTGCGAGTAGATATTGCATGCCCTCTGTGGATGAGGGGGTGGTGAAGAGAGCCTGGCCAGGAAATGCCAGGAACTACTCTGGATTAGCATCTTGAAATATTTAGAAATTGTTTGTAAGAACTTTGTATTTTAGTGAATATCCTAGGACGACTTTAAGATTTGGTTTAGAGGTTTTAGGTAAATCTTTAAGGTATTGCTTAAATCTTTCCATTCTTTGGAGTCTCTTTTGGTAACATTGTAGACAAAGGCCAATGATTAAATCTGGGAATTCATAGGCTTTGGGAACTTAGCAGTGTAAGTTTTGTACTGATATACGTGTGTATATATATATATAGATCAGACTTTTTGGCATAATAAGTAGTATTGGTAAGATTTTCATAGTCTAATAAGCAGTAAGTTCCTTTAGTTTCACAAAGAAAAGCTAGGAAAGTTGTGGCAGGAAAATTCTAGAATATGGAAGCTTTTTTTGACTTTAGTTTGGAATTTCAAGTGCAATTCTAACGTTTGTTTTATTTTAAAAAATGTGTTATGAAATAATCTTAAAACTCTTCCTAAATAATTTGAGAGTATTTATTTGCCGACATGTTGCCTCATCAGCTCCAAACACTTTTTGGTGTATTTCCTACAAACAAGGACCTTCTTGAACGTAACCACGATACAACCATCAAAATTAGAAACTTAACACTGATATTTTGCTACTGTTCAGTCTTCAGACAGGGTTTTGTTTGTTTGTTTGGTTTTTGAGACAGAGTTTTGCTCCTGTTGCCCAGGCTGGATTACAGTTCAGTCTTCCAAGTTTTGCTACTTGACGTCTTTCATAGCAAAAGACATCCGTTTCATCCGTTTCAGAACCACACCACCTTGTACCTAGTTGTTCACCTTAGCCGCCTCCATCTGTAACAATTTCCCAGACTTCAACTGACCCCCACGATCTTGACAGCTTTGACAGTTACAGGAGAGTTATTTTGCAGAATGCCTCTTAGCTTGGATTTGTCTGATGTTTCCTCATTCAGGTCATTCGGGTTGTTCGACTTTGGCAGGAATATCACAAAAGTGATGCTGTGTTCTCCTTGCATCTGGTCAGATACCACATAGTACCAGTTGTCCCATTACTGATAGTGTCCAGTTTGATCACTTGATTAATGTGTGTCTAACAGGTTTTCTACTGAAAAGTTACTCATGTAATTAATGGTCTTTCGTGATTTGTATTGGCATATGTATACTTAAATATTCTGTTCCCCATCACACTATCAATGCATTCGTTTATTTATATCTGTGGACTTGTTTGCTGTATATTCATTCAGTTTCAATCCATAATCTCTTTATTTTGATGCCCAAGTTGTCCCAGATTGATCAGCCGTGGCCCCCTTGCAGCAGGCTTCTGTGGCTTTGACATGTTCTCTGAGTTCTGCTTTCCTTCTGCCACAACAAGAGGTTCCAGCCTCATTTTCCACTTTCTTTGCCGCAACCCTGGTATCAGCCATTTCTCCAAAAAGCTGTTTCCTTTTAGTCAGGAATGATATTTAGAAGTCAGGTTCTGGGCTCATCGTTCTTGGAGTGTGTCTGCTCCCTGGTCCTCTCAGTGGACATGGTGAGAAAATAGATGTATTTATGTACATCTATATTTATTTTATATCTATATAGATAGAAGCTCACACTAGTACCTCCAGTATATTTCCAGTACTACAGGGTTCAGCCTAGCTTTCTTCCTCTCCATAGTTGATTCCATTTCCTATTGTAACTCTCTTGTCTTTAATATATTCATTTATTTCATCAATTTCCTGTGTGTAACTAAGGTCCCATCGCCACTCTCACCTCCCCACGCAGGATCAGACTCCATATGCCAGGCCACCCACCGTACCCCACTTGGGTTCAGACATGCAGCTGTAGGCCACTGCGGCCCCTCCCTGCCCCCAGCATGGACACACCTAATGGCTTAGGACTGAATTGTTCCTGAAAAAGAAGAAATATTGTTTCCTTTTTTACAACATACCGTAGTATTTCATTTGATTTTGTTTTAATGTTTCGTGCTTATTTTTCTCAAAAGATTTTTTTAGCTTCTTGAAAACAAACTCTTTTTTCCACATTTTGTGCCCCCACCGGGAGTAACATAGTACTGGCCATATGTCAGGTATTTGAGTACCTCTGATTAAACTGACTTTTTTTTGGTGTGTATGTTTGTGTCTCCTTAAGAGTTAGAGAAGGAACGGCAGCGACAGATCGGCAAGCCTTTACTTGGGGGACCCTTTTCCCTCACAACTCATACTGGGGAGCATAAAACTGACAAGGACTACTTGGGTCAGTGGTTATTGATTTATTTTGGCTTCACTCATTGCCCTGATGTCTGTCCAGAAGAACTAGAAAAGATGATTCAAGTCGTGGATGAAATAGGTAAGAAAGCCGTCACTAACTATACAAAGTATATGTTTACTTAATGTTACTAGGTTTTTGACATTCTCGTATTATTGTTAGGTGGGGTTTTGCAATTATGTGATTTGTAAGAACATGAAATCTCAGCATTTGTCTTGTTTGTTGCTTTGAGTCTTGTGACCTTATTCTCCACTGAAGGAAGCTTGTTTTGATGTGAAATGTTAGATCACTTAAAAATGTCAGTGTGTCTCCCTTAACTCGGCTTTTATATCCCTTCTTTTATTGCATCAGTGAGGCCACCATTGCCTCTTCCCCACTGATTGTGACAATTAAATTAGGAAATCTTTGCAATGGTTTGCAGTCTGTGGCATTTTACTAATACCAGTAAGAAGGAAGGGTGCCTCCATAAAGTGTATCATTTCAGGATATTCAGTTCTTATTAACAGTTTACCTTCTTGCCCTTGAGACATGGTGAGAGTGAAAAAAACTACAGATACTGGAGTGGATTAAGAGATAAGATAGCCACATGACATTATCCAGGGGAAGAACACTTACGTGCTGGTGCAGGCAGTTGACAGGATATGTAACCTTATATTATCCACCACAGACAATACTACTGCGTATGAGTCTGCTCCTCCTAAAGGCCATCCCATCCCCATACCCTTCCCCGTGGTCTTCCTCTTCACCTCGATGTTAAGATGTCCATCTGTTTTCGAAACACCTAGCTGTCCAGCACGTCCTCTACTCTACTGTTATTGCTGGTTTTCTTTGTCTTTCCCCTTAGGGTGTGAATACAGACTAATTGGAACTCTCTTTCAGATAGCATTACAACTCTGCCAGATCTAACTCCACTTTTCATCAGCATTGACCCAGAGAGGGACACAAAAGAAGCCATCGCAAAGTATGTGAAAGGTATGTTTTTAAATCATACTTTACATTTATTTAGCTTTAAAGTTTTTGGAATATCAGTTCATTTGAACCTTACAGTGCCTTGTGAAATAGGACAAATGGTATTATCACCAATTTTATGGGCAAATAAAAAGATGAAGCTAGGAATTATTACTGTGGATAGTCAGGGCATAAGTAAGAAATGGGTTTCTCAATTCCTGATGCAGTGCTCTTTATGTTTTGTCACAGAGAAAGGATTTGAACTTGGCCTTCATGTATCAACTAAGTTAATCGAGCCTTGAGTTGAGAGTAAGGACACATTGCTTCTAATTCCAGCGCTGTAACTCATTCTCTCCTTGGTAAAATTAGGACAAACATATATTCCGAAAGTATGTTCATTGGGAGATTAAAGATGAATAATTAAATATAAACATATTTTGAACACAGCACATGTTTTATAAATTTAAAACATTTGCTGTGACAGGCCAGGCATGGTGGCTTATGCCTGTAATCCCATCACTTTGGGAGACCAAGGTGGGCAGATCACCTTAAGTCAGGAGTTTGAGACCAGCCTGGCCAACATGGTGAAACCCCGTCTCTAGAAAATACAAAAATTAGCCAGGCGTGGTGCTGCACGCCTGTAATCCCAGCTACTTGGGAGGCTGAGGCAGGAGAATTGTGTGAACCCGGGAGGCGGAGGTCGCAGTGAGCGGACATAACGCCACCGAACTCCAGCCTGGGCAACAGAACTAGACTCTGTCTTAAAAATAAATAAAACATTTACTATGACAAACACATAACTGTTGTTTCATTGACGCGTAACAGTTTTACGTATTTATGGGATACAGAGTCCCTCTCCTCCCCTATCTTTTCCAGCCTCTAGTGTGCACAGTTCTTCTCTCTACTTCTATGAGATCAACTTTTTTAGCCTCTGCATATGAATATGAACATGCAGTATTTATCTTTCTGTGCCTGACTTTTTTCATTTAACATATTAATAGTATCCTCCAGGCTCATCTCCATTGCCACGAATGACAGGATTTCATTCTTTCATATGGCGGGTAGTATTCCATGATGTATGTATACCGCATTTTCTTTATCCATTCACCTGTTGATGAGTACTGTTGGATTTCATATTTTGGCTATTGTGATTAGTGCTGTAGTAAACATGGGAATGCAGACGTTTCTTCAATATACTGTTTTCATCTCCTTTGGATATATACCCGGTAGGGAGATTCCTGGATTGTATTGCAGTTCTGTTTTTAGTTTCTTGAGGAACCTCCATACTGCTATCCACAATGGTTATACTAATTTACATTTCCATCAACAGTGTGTATGAGGTATCTTTGTTCTGAATCATTGTCAGCATTGGTTATTTTTTTGTATTTTTGGTGATAGTCATTCAAATTGGGATGAGATACCTAATTGTGGTTTTGATTTGCGTTTCCCTGGTGATTGGTGATGTTGAACATTTTTTCGTATACTTGTTGGCCATTTGTATGCCTTCTTTTGAGAAATGCCTATTTAGATCATTTGCCCTTTTAAAAAATGTTATTTTTGTTTTTGCTGTTGAGTTGATTGAGGTCCTTGTACATTCTGGATATTACTCCCTAGTCAGATGAATAGTGTGCACATATTTTCTCCCATTCTTCAGGTTGTCTCTTCCTTCTGTTTATTGTTTCCTTTGCTGTGTAGAAGCTTTTTGTTTTGATATAATCCCATTTGCCTATTTTTGCTTTTGTTGCCTGTGCTCTATAAAATTTTGCCTTGTCTACAAAATTTTTTCCCAGATTAATGTCCTGAAGTGTTTCCCCTATGTTTTCTTCTACTAACTTTATAGTTTCAGGTCTTACATTTGTCTTTCCTACATTTATATTTGATTTTTGTATATGATAAAAATAGGGATCTAGTTTCAGCACCGTTTCTTGAAGAGACTGTCCTTTCCCAGTGTATGTTTTTGGTGTCTGTGTCAGAAATCAGTTGGCTTAATTTCTCGGTTCTCTATTCTGTTCCCATCGGTCTGTGTGTCTGTTTTTATGCCAGTACCCTGCTGTTTTGTTTACTATGGCTTTGTACTATGTTTTGAAGTCAGGTAGTGTGATCCTGCCAGCTTTGTCCTTTTTTATTAAGATTGCCTTGGCTATTAGGGGTCTGTTGTGGTTTTATAGGAATTTTAGGATTGTTTTTTCTGCTTCTAAGGAAGGCATTACTTTCAATGGAGGAATTTCAATCAAACATCTCTGTATGCTGTTTAAAAGCTGTTAGGCACTTTTAAAGACTACAAATTATAGTAGAATTGAGAGTGGATGCTTAGGGTCTAATTCAGCTGTGAGAGTGGGCAAGTTTAATTTCTCTAGACTCAGGTTCAGCATATGTGCTTAAAAATCAGGAATCTGAATTTAAATTATGTTAACATTGATTTAATAACTGGTTAAAAGCACTAAAGAATAGTTTTGGCCGGGCGCAGTGGCTCAAGCCTGTAATCCCAGCACTTTGGGAGGCCGAGACGGGCGAATCACGAGGTCAGGAGATCGAGACCATCCTGGCTAACACGGTGAAACCCCGTCTCTACTAAAAAAAAAAAAAACTAGCCGGGCGAGGTGGCGGGCGCCTGTAGTCCCAGCTACTCGGGAGGCTGAGGCAGGAGAATGGCGTAAACCCGGGAGGCGGAGCTTGCAGGGAGCTGAGATCCGGCCACTGCACTCCAGCCTGGACGACAGAGCCAGACTCCGTCTCAAAAAAAAAAAAAAAAGAATAGTTTTATATTTATATTTATTATATGACACATTCAAATACATGTCTTCTAAAACTTTGAGGTTATTTAAAAATATGTTTTATGAAGGATCTGCTGTATGTATAATTACTTCTAACACATTTATTAAAGTATAATTGACATGCAATAAAGTATAGGTATTTGAAGTATATAATTAGTTGCCTTTTGTAACTGAAACCATCCCACAGTCAAGAAAATGAACATGTTACCCTCAAAAGTTTTCCTTTGCCCTTTTTAACCCCTGTCAGTTTCACTGTCTGTCTCATTTTTTATTTAGAATTTTCTCCCAAACTGGTTGGCTTGACTGGCACGAGAGAAGAAGTCGATCAAGTGGCCAGAGCATACAGAGTGTATTACAGCCCTGGCCCCAAGGATGAAGATGAAGACTACATAGTGAGTAAATGCTCCAGTTTTAACCCATGGACCAGCTCCCAGATCCCAAATAGTCATAAGACTTTCAATGACTGACTGGCTCTGAGAAGAGAGAAAACCTAAGATTATTGCAGAGTCCTTAGGAATTTTTTTTTTTTTTTTAGACAGAGTCTCACTCTGTTGTCCAGGCTGGAGTGCAGTGGCACGATCTTGGCTCACTGCAACCTCGCCTCCCAGATTCAAACAATTCTCCTGCCTCAGCCTCCCGAGTAGCTGGGATTACAGGTGCGTGCCACCACACCTGGCTACTTTTTTATATTTTTTGGGAGAGACGAAGTTTCACCATGTTGGCCAGGCTGATCTCGAACTCCTGGCCTTTCCCACCTCAGCCTCCCAGAGTGCTGGGATTACAGGCGGGAGCCACTGCACCCAGCCTCCTTAGGAATTTTGAATATTTGAAAGGATAATATAAGCATGTTTTTTACTTTTTATTTGTTTTTGAGATGGAGTCTCACTCCACCACCCAGGCTGGAGTGCAGTGGTATGATCTCGGCTCACTTCGACCTCCACCTCCCGGATTCAAGCAGTTCTCCTCCCTCAGTCTCTCGCGTAGCTGAGATTACCGGCGTGCGCCCACCCATGCCCGGCTAATTTTTGTATTTTTAGTAGGGAAGGAGTTTTGTCATGTTGGCCAGGCGAGGCCAAGAGGTCTGGAATTCCTGACCTCAGGTGATCTGTGCTGCTCACCTCAGCTTCCCAAAGTGCTGAGATGACAGGCCTGAGCCGCCGCGCCCAGCCAGAAGCATGCTTTTTAAAAGATGATTGTTTGATTTGTATTCACTATTCTCATAATTCAGTTGCCTGTTTTTCTCTTATAGTGACATACAGAATTTTAGGGCAATTTAAAACCAGATACTTGGGTGCCAGGTTGTAAATAAAGAGAAGCTGTCATTTGGGACAACACTTATTTTGAAGAGATTGTATTGGTTCTCACTGTGTCCCCAGTATAGAGGTATCAGAAATTGTTCTTTTGGAGAACCAGTTTTAGGCCATGGAGAACTGCATTTTTAGGTTGAATGAGAATTCTGAAAAGCAAAAGATAAAAGGTTTATTTGCCCATTGACTATATGCGTTGGACAGTTAGGTGTTAAATGTGTGCTTTTTAATGACAAGGAACAGAAATTCTGTTGTACTGGTGTCGCTCTTATATGAACTATCCTCATATTCATCAGCACTGCCCCAGAAGCCTTAGGGTCATGCCCGAGTTACTGTGTTTCTTTTCTTGTCAGTGGTTTCACAGTGAAGCACCAAAAACGGGCATTAGCGCCACCATGATCCACCAATTTTCTTCTCAATTTGGACATTTTTCTCCTATCACATTAAGAGTCGGCATTGTATTTTAGCATTATTTCAGTTGTTATCTTAAGTTGTCATACTCTGGTTTTTCTATAATATTGTTTGGGCAGGGTAATCATAAGATCTTTCTAGCTGTGAAGCTGTCTTTCTAGAAAGAAAGATGGCCAAGACCCTGAATCACTGATCCAGCAGCTCCCCATGGCCCGTCCGAAGAGTGAGATGCAGAGGGGGTGGGATGTCTCAGTGCAGTGCTTTGTCTTGACAGCCAACCGTGGTTTCTCTGTCCCTTTGAACCTGGAACACATGTGCTCCTGGAGCCTACAGCCGAAATTAAAAGCAAGCTTCTGGCCCGTTTGCCTTAATTAAGCCTACACAGTAATCTTGTCTTCCAGTTGTGCTGCCTTGTAGAATTAGGGAAACTTGGATTCCTTGGAGCAAAAGATGAGAAAAATGAGCATTTTTCCTTAAGCCTTAATTGTAAGGAAAGTAGAGGGACCCTCCTCTGTTTTCCTCTTGCTGCTGTAGCAGAATAAGAGAAGCGCAGAGAGCCACAGTGGCCGAGAGAGGAAACCATAGGAAAAGGACTTTCCAGACTTCTTTTTTACAGAGAGTTGTGGTAACTGGTTTGGAGTTTATCTGATGATGACAGCAGGAATACATGAGCTCATCAGTCTGATTTCCAGCATTAAATGAGTTATATTAAATTGTTTAAATGTATACAGTCCTAAACTAGGTAACACTCCATAGTCTTATGCTTAGAACTCATAACTCAGAGTCAGAAAGTCATAAATCAGAAAGAAGTTGTACAAGTAAACCCAAACAGCCTGCAAAACTTAAACTGAAAACATTCAGTTACAGTGACAAGAGATTTTGCTGAAACCAAAGTGCTGCTCACGGCAGGAAGGGGGTTATGGTCAGACTGCTGTCACATACCCAGCTCTACTCAACTGCCCCTCTGCATTTTCTACTTAAAATACTTTGAAACCTTTAATTGTGTAGCCTGCCTTGCCTGGTTAGTATTGATGTGGCAAGAATGTATCATATTCATGTCTGCCTGTAACAGCAGTGGACAGCTGGGTGCCAGTGAGACCATAAAGCAAACACAAGCCTGGGCACTGAAGTCTATACTCACAACACAGATAATCCAGAATACGGATATTCATTTTTTAAATTACAAATGAAAACGAAAATGTGTAAGTCTTATGGAGACTTCTTGGACCTTGTAGAATGTATCTTTGGCCCCATTTTTAGAAATACTGGCCTACTGCTATAAGAATCTGACTTTTGATGAAATTCGATGGGGAATTCATTGCTGTACATTTGCTAAACATCCAATAGGGGGAGACACTCTCCAGCTTCTTAGGCTTTTCATTAGTTTGACTTCAGTCCCTTGAGGTCACAGATTTTCATCCATAAGACAGTTTGGGAAACTTCTATTAACATTTAAGGACCTGCAGAAAGTAAGGGGGTACCTTTAAGGTTAACGTTGAGATGTAATGGAATGAAATTTTCTTAATCTGAAACAACAGCAACAAAAGGTAAGCTTCTGGCTTTTGAGTGCACTCTTCAGACTGATCGAACTGGGTATACCAAATATTTGGGATTCCATAGAAAGCTGGATCTGCACATTATTGTATTTTTTATATATAATAGTTATTATATAGGTATTAGTTAGAAAGTACTGTTGAAAAAAGAATACAAATGGCTTTCAAACCTAAATGTTCAGTTTCCTAATAAAAAAAAATGTGAATTGTATAATGAGGTAACATTTTTCTTTTAGCTCAGCAGTGGTCAGGAAATTTGAAAACATATTGTCAAAATTGGAAAAACAGGAAATATACTGGAGGAGTGAATTTGGAACAGCAGGCGCTCTCATGCATTGTTGATAGGAATGAAACTCATACACCCTCTTCAGAGGGCAGTTTAACAGTGTCTCTCACATTTAAAGTGATACACTTTTTAGGCCAGAGATTCTACTTTTTGGACTTTATCCTACAAATATACCCTATGGCATTGTAAAGAGAAAAGACTGAAAATCCAGTAACCATTTTTTAACTACTGTGTATAATCTGATATAGAACAATGTCCAATATATTGTTAAATGAGAAAGCAGGTACTCTATAATATATTGTTACTTGTGTATAAAAAAAAATAAGTGGAAGTGGATATATACACATAGTAGATGCAGAGAATTTCTCTGGAAGGATACGGAAGGACACTGGTGACATTGGCTCCCTCTAAAGGGAACTGAGGCACTCTGGGTGTGAGGACGGGGAGGGACATTTTCATTGTATAAATTTACTAGATATTCCTTTTCTATGTGCATATATTACCTTTTCAAAACATAACTCACACTAAAACGTAACTTGCACACTAAAAAAACTGAGTTACTGCCCTCCACTAGAATTGGAGCTAGAGGCAACACGGTGATAAAAGTTGGTGGACTTTAAAACTGGACAGATTCTAGCTTTTAAAGTTAGGCCTGGCACTTAGCAATTATATAATTTACTCTCTCCAGCCTGTGATGCCATTTGTAGAGGAGGAGAATACCTGTTTCATGGCTTAAGATGACATGTGAAAGAATTTGTCAGTTAATGCTGGTGTCCTTTTTCTATACAAGGAAGTACTAGAACTTGGAAGACCTCTATATTAGAATAAATGTCAATTTGCTCTGTCACAACCCAAAGGAATATTGAGGAGTGACCTGACAAGTTCAACAGATACAGATAAAACGATGTTTTTGTTGTGTACTACAAGGTAATTTATATTAAGAACACTCAGAAAATGCGTCCCACATACTGTAATTTGTTTTTTTAACAGAGAATAGAGGAAAGGAAGAAATAGGGAGAAAGAGTGATGTAAGCTACAGAGTAAGACTTGAAGAGAGAACTAGAGACTGACTTCTGATTTCTGTGTCAATTGTGTGGAGAAATAGAGCTCCCCGTGTTGCTCCGACAGTGAACTGCCCCGCAGCACTTGAGATCCAGTTGTTGGCGCTCTTTTGGTGCACATTCTTTCCTTATGCGGGGAGCAGGTGCTCTTTCCATTTGCTGTCTGAAGAATGCGTGTATAAAAGATAATACCCTCACAGACATACGATGCATGCTGGGGTATATTTGGGCAGTGTCTCCAGCTTGGTATTTGTAATTACATTCCTGTCTTTCTTTGTCTTGCCAAATAGCAATCAAGCCTGCAATAAATTCCAAGGACTCTTAAGTGCCAAATCTTACTTGAAATTGGGTTTTATGGAAGTGTCTAACTAAAAAAACTGGTGACTAATCTTAGTTAAAGTTAGAGCTGGGACCGTTTTAGGACTTTGCTGGGAAAATGGATGCTGAGTTTCAGATGACTCTGTGGTTGGGGGGAGCAGCATTTACGCTCCCGAGGATTTGCTTTCCAGGTGATTTTTAAGATGACTCCGTGAGTTGGCGGCAGGGGCTGGGAGGCTGGGGAAGGGCAGCATTTATGGCTTCTGAAGGTTTGCTTTCCAGGTGATGGATTGATTTCAGACAGGATTATTCAGTGGAGGAGATAAAAATTGCCTTGGAGAGAAAAATGTTTCTTTTCCTGTTTCTGTTTGAATTACTAATATTAAAACTAAATATTGTCAACTTTATAGATTATTTAAACTCGTGATTAGTTTTCTGATTTCTTCTCATAAAGCATGGTAAGCAGAATTTTGGCGGTAATGAATGACAACCAGTTCTTTCTAAAACATAAAGGAATAAACCCAAGAACTGATGAAAGAAAGCAGTTTTGCACCAACACTTAATTCCATGTGATGTCTCCGTAACATGTTTAGGGTCTGAGGAGATACTTTACTCAAAAATGAAGGTATTTTTCAACAGCATTGCTATTTCACAAGTATTGACTGCTTTATGAAAGCCTGCAGCAGCTGTTTCTTAGAACGTGAATTCTTTTCTCAGAGAGTGTGTGAGTAAATGTGTTAAGGATTAAACCAAAAGAATTTCAGGTTCTAGCTGTGACAAGCAATAACCAGTGCAGATGTTTAGGACACAAAAGATTTTAGACAATTTTTGTTAGGAATTTGCTATAATAGGCTTAAGCCTATTCCCTGAATAATAGATGCTACAAAGGTTATTTAAGCATGAATGTAAAGTTCTCTTATCTTGCAGGATACATTCAGTAAAATAAGCAGCTTATTTTGGTAATCTTTGTCACACTCTCCCCGCTTTTCTCTGCAGGTGGATCACACAATAATAATGTACTTGGTTGGACCAGATGGTGAGTTCCTAGATTATTTTGGCCAGAACAAGAGGAAGGGAGAAATAGCTGCTTCAATTGTCGCACACATGAGGCCATACAGGAAAAAGAGCTAGCCAAAGCAGTGTTGCTGGATGCAGTATTCTCTTGCTAAGAGGAAGGAAACTTTGTCTCGCCTAGGAGCTTATATAAATATAAACATATATACATGCAGTCTACAGAAAGGCCTTCATATCATGAGAACACTTCTGTTTTGGATGGGGATGTTACCCTTGCGTTCAACCAAAATTGATTCTTGGAACTGTAAAGTTTACAACCCAAAGTCAGAGGACCAAGTTAAAGTGAAGCCAGTAAAGAACCCACCTGCGGAAAGGACACGGCGGGGCGAGGCACAGCCAGTGCATTTCTGCCTGCAAACAGGCCCTCCCAGCAGCTTTCCTGCCTCTCCATTGTCTTGGACCCTTGCTCAAAGAGCTGTGGGACTGAATTTCACAGAAAAGAATATAATTTTCATAGTGCTCTTGCTTGTCTCTTCTTGAGTTCTTTCCTCTTCTGAGTTCTTGGTGGCTAATAACAGATTAGGGTCTCTGCCGTTCAGACTTGATACTTGAAAACTTCAGTTTTCCTTATTAATGAATATCACTATCGGATTTGACTAATGAAGAGGAAATCTATCGTTTGGGGGAAAGAAAACATCAGTTTGATGTCTCTAGGGGGTCTTTTGTGTGATTTTTAGCTAAGTGGTGTGCCAGGGTTTCAGTGACATACCCAATGAAAATAAAGAGGATATTGATCATGGGGGTGATGCTGAGTACCTCTCTGCATATACTGAATTGTACTTTGTGTAAAATAAACATATTCGATTCTGCTGTTCAGACAAGCGTGATCTTTTTCATGGGTGACGAGTGGGTGCATAGATGGCTGCACACAGCTCTCAGGGCAGAGACCCGCAGGCCCCAGCGGGCAGGTGGGTGGGACGCTTGCTGAAGTGCAGGTTCCCAGACCCAGAGCTGAATTCACTGAATCCGCAGTATGATGCAGAGACCGGCTTCCGTAACACATATCCCAGGTGACTCAGGTGCTGGCGGACCGGGACCATCCCTTAAGAAAGTGTTTTTTTGGGGAAATAACTTGCCTGGCACAATGGCTAATGCCTATAATCCCAACACTTCGGGAGGCCAGGGCCTGAGGATTGCTTGAGGTTAGGTGTTCAAGACAAGCCTGGGCAACATAGTGAGACCCCTCCCCATCGCTACAAACAATTTTTTGGCATGGTGGCACATGCCTGTAGTCCCAGCTGCTCAGGAGACTGAAATGGAGGATCAGTTCAGTCCAGGAATTCAAGGCTTCAGTGAGCTATAATCATGCCACTGCATTCCAGCCTGGGCGACAGAGTGAGGCCCTCTCTATGTCTATCTATGTAGAGATACGTAAATTAATTAAAATGAATTTACAAATAAATTTGACCCTTCTTTTGGTGTGACAGCCATTGAAGAAAATGATTATTGAATGATAGAGTGAATCTTGGCTTTTGTTTCTAAATTTAACTGCCCTGGATGCCTGGGTTTGGTCTTTTTCCGCCAGAAGCTGCTGCCCTAGGGGCAAAGTTCTCCGAAAGTTTTTCAGTAAATCCTAAGATGCAACAAATACCACAGATTCTTTTTACATGATATGTTTCTACATGCACATGGTAGAGGCCTTTTGGTTTTTAAGTTCTCAATACTGAAACCTAAGTATTTATATCAAAGTATACGAAGAAAAAAAAAACCATGCTAGTTATAGGTTTAATAATGTCCCCCGAATTTTATACATTGAAGCCCTAATCTCAGTACTTACGAATGTGACTGTAATTGGAGATAGAGTCTTTAAAGAGATAGTTAAAATGAGGCTGCTAGGTTGGCCCTAGTTCTAAATGGTGTTCTTAAAATAATAGATTAGTCGGGCACAGTGGCTCACGCCTGTAATCCCAGCACTTTGGGAGGCCGAGGCGGGCAGATCACCTAAGGCCAGGAGTTTGAGACCAGCCTGGCCAACATGGTGAAACCTTGTCTCCTAAAAATACAAAAATTAGCTGGGCGTGGTAGCAGGTGCCTGTAATCCCAGTTACTCGGGAGGCTGAGACGGGACAATCACTTGAACCTGGGAGGCAGAGGTTGCTGTGAGCCGAGATTGTGTCCTTGCACTCCAGCCTGGGCAACAAGAGTGAGTCTCCATCTCAAAAAAACATGAAAAAAGGGCCGGGTGCGGTGGCTGACACCTGTAATCCCAGCACTTTGGGAGGCCGAGGCGGGCGGAGCACCTGAGGTCAGGAGTTTGAGACCAGCCTGACCAACATGGTGAAACCCCGTCTCTACTAAAAAATACAAAAATTAGCCGGGTATGGTGGCAGACGCCTGTAATCCCAGCTACTCGGGAGGCTGAGGCAGGAGAATCGCTTGAACCCAGGAGGCAGAGGTTGCAGTGAGCCAAGATTGTGCCATTGTACTCTAGCCGGGGCAACGGAGCAACACGCTGTCACAAAAAGAGTAAGAGACACAGTGAGATGACCATGAGAAGCCAGAGAGAAAACAGCCGTCTTACAAGCCAAGAGAGAGGTTGCGAGGAAAAAAAAAAAAAAAAAAAAAAGCAAAACAAACCCTGCTGACGCCTTGATTTTTGCCTTCCAAGCTCCAGAACTGTGAGGAAATAAATGTCTGTGTTTTAGCCACCAAACCTGGTAAGGCAGCCCTAGCAAGCTAATATAATAGCCTGTTCCTTAATAAACAACTGCAAGATTGGAATGACTTTCCTAGGAATTTGGTCAAGAAAGGAACTTACTAAAAGACTATTCTCATTTAACAAGAGAGATATTAAATATTTCAAAGGCCAAATCTTTAAAAAGATTAACGGTTTTAAGCCAGAAAACATTTGTGTGGCTCCGTTTGCTCTTAGATAAAATTCCGTCTTCATTCTCAGCTGTTGCACGTTAAGGCTTGTGCAATGATCCAGAAAGGGAACAGTAGCTTTTGGAGAAAACTTTTATTTGTTCTTCATTCTAATGTCAAGTTTAAAGGCTTGAAGTCAGAATGTTAGAAGTGGGGAAGGGGACCTTAGAGGTGATGTCTTCCAGATGTTCCTGTTTATGCACAGGGGGATAATCTCAGGGAATTAGGGTGCAAAACTCGGGTCCCAATTTCTAGGTAGGTTCCTGTTTGTTCTGCTGCTATCATGCGCTTATGGTGACTGTGTGAATCCAACCAAAACAAAGGTGCCATGCCAATGGGGCAATCTTTTTCAACTGCGAATCTTGGGAAATCAAAAGGCTGTCTTTTTTTTTTTTCTTTTCTTTTCTTTTTTGAGATGGAGTTTCACTCTTGTTGCCCAGGCTGGAGTGCAATGGCGGAATCTCAGCTCTCTGCAACCCCCACCTCCCAGGTTCACGCCATTCTCCTGCCTCAGCCTCCCAAGTAGCTGGAATTACAGGCATGTGCAACTACGCCCGGCTAATTTTGCATTTTTAATAGAGACTGAGTTTTTTTATGTTGGTCAGGCTGGTCTTGAACCCCCAACCTCAGATGATCCGCCACCTTGGCCTCCTAAAGTGCTGGGATTAGAGGCGTGAGCCCCCATACCTGGCTGCAAGGCTGTCTTTCAATGAAGTATCACTTGCAAATCTTTACCTGGGTAGGTTACAGTGTTTTCACTAGACTCTTCAATCGAATTCATATTTTAAGAAATGCCACTTGTTTATTTGAAAATTACAAGAATCCTATCAATGCAGTAGGCATGAAGGTACTTCATGTGTCCGGCTGTTCATGAAGCAGCTGATATCTTAAGTGTAAGAGGTGAGATTTACTGACTACCAGTAAAACATGCGAGTTGGGAGGCTAATGTGTACCAAGTGAAATGATTTTAAGTTGTAAATGCATCTGCATAAGATCCTTTAAAATAGCTTTTATTGTTCTTAAATTTATGCTTAAAAGAAATTAACGCCGGGTGCGGTGGCTCAAGCCTGTAATCCCAGCACTTTGGGAGGCCAAGACGGGTGGATCACGAGGTCAGGAGATCGAGGCCATCCTGGCGAACACGGTGAAACCCCGTCTCTACTAAACAATACAAAAAACTAGCCGGGCGAGGTGGTGGGCGCCTGTAGTCCCAGCTACTCGGGAGGCTGAGGCAAGAGAATGGCGTAAACCCGGGAGGCGGAGCTTGCAGTGAGCTGAGATCACGCCACTGCACTCCAGCCTGGGCGACAGAGCGAGACTCCGTCTCAAAAAAAAAAAAAAAAAGAAATTAACATTAATATTTTCAAATCATCTATAATCTCCCAGACCTTTCTTGGTTTTATATTTAGCACAATTTAAATCTTTGTGTATGTGTATATAAGCTACCTTTAAAAGAGCAGTCACCCATACAAGCATTTTTTACCCATTTAGTTTGTACTTTTTTTTTTTTTTTTTTTTTTTAAATGGAGTCTTGCTCTTCTCACCCAGGCTGGAATGCAATAATGGCATAATCTTGGCTCACTGCAACCTCTGCCTCCTAGGTTCAAGCGATTCTCCAGCCTCAGTCTCCCGAGTAGCTGGGACTACAGGCGTGTGCCACCACGCCCAGCTAATTCTTGTATTTTTAGTAGAGACGGGGTTTCTCCATGTTGGTCAGGCTGGTTTCGAACTCCCAACCTCAGGTGATCTGCCCGCCTTGGCCTCCCAAAGTGCTGGGATTACAGGCGTGAGCCACCGCGCCCAGCCTAGTTTGTGCTTTTTACTTACCAGTTAGGGGTTATATTACTCTGTAACAAAATGGATGGTTATTTCTATTCATTAATAAGATGCAAGTAATAGCCTCTTTAGCCACATACTCCTTAGTAACACCTTTAGACTTTATGGGGGTAATAATTTTCTATACACTTTTCCAATGTATTTGAAAGTTTGTTAGCTCTTCTTCCATAATTATACTATATCCTCAGTAAAGAAAGTTTGGTATACGGAAAAGTTGAAGGAAGAAATTTTTAAATCACTTTTGTTCCACTACCAAGAAATAATACTTGGAGGTATTTCTTTTCAATCTTCAACCTGAGGATGCTAATGTCCCGCTTCATAAGGGGTCTTAAAGTCACTCACTCTGTGTACTATTTCATGAGAACATTTGTGTGGGTGTTTAACTGAAAGAAAACTTGAGTTTTCTTTTATTTCCTTTTTATTGTGGAAAATTTGAAACTTATTCAAAAAGAAGAATAGTGAACTAATTAACCTGATGTACCCATCAGCAAGCTTCAGTAATTACCAACATTTAACTTTGTCTGCACCCCCACCCATTGCCACCCCAGCCCATTCCCAGCATGTGCCTCTGAAAGAGACCAACTTTGTCTTTTAAAAACAGCCACAGTGGGCTGGGCGCGGTGGCTCATGCCTGTAATCCCAGTACTTTGGGAGGCCAAGGCGAGCAGATCGCCTGAGGTTGGGAGTTCGAAACCAGCCTGACCAACATGGAGAAACCCCATCTCTACTAAAAATACAAGAATTAGCCGGGCATGGTGGCAGACGCCTGTAATCCCAGCTACTCAGGAGGCTGAGGCAGGAGAATCACTTGGATCCGGGAGGTGGAGGTTGCAGTGAGGCGAGATCACGTGACTGCACTCCTGCACTCCAGCCTGGGCAACAAGAGCAAAACTCTTGTCTCAAAAAAAAAGAGAGGGAGGGAGGGAGAGAGAGAGAAAGGAAAGAAAGAAAAAGAGAAAGAAAGAAAGAAAAAGGAAGGAAAGAAAAGAAAGAGGAAAGAAAAGAAAGGAAAGAGAAAGAAAAGAAAGGAAGGAAGGAAAGAAAGAGAAAGAGAAAAAGAAAGA
>NW_012101310.1:2413961-2414268 GCF_000951045.1 Mandrillus leucophaeus | reverse complement strand
CTTTTTTCTTTAAATTTATAAAACAGGTATAATTGGTTATGATGAAGTATGATGCTATGAGAACAGGGAACACTAACCCATGGTGATAGAAGTCAGAATAGTGCTTACCCCCGACAGGAGTTGGGATGGTTAGTAATTCAGAGGGCGGTGCCAGGACAGCTTCCAGAGCGATTGAAATGTTCAGTAGCTTGAGCTGGGTGATGACTTACATGCATAAAAACGTATTAAACTTTGAACTCAAGATGTATGCCTTTTACTGTTTGCACCCTATAACTCCAAAAGAAAAGTGGAGGGGAAAAAGAATCCC
>NW_012101310.1:2411020-2412031 GCF_000951045.1 Mandrillus leucophaeus | reverse complement strand
TTCTCCACTGAGTTGATGTAATATGATCAAAAAGCAGCAGCGGTGCTGCTTGGTTACCCGGTGGGACCTTATCGGGGCTCAATGCAGTCTTTCCATGTAGTCATTCTCAAATACTCAGTTGAAACCTGACTGAGGATCATTTGATCTCTGTGGGCCTTAGTGCAGCAGGCTGCTGAGAACCGCCCGTGTAACGGACTGAGACAGACTAACTGCTTGTCTCCCTGTCAGCCCAGGTTCTGCTAAGGCCTCTTAGTTACAGAAGAAGGTGGGGCCAGAGAGCCCTGCAAGGATTAAATTCCACTCCTAATGGAGACAGGTAAGCGTTCAGTGCCCGAAGCAGAGCGGGCCTTTGGATGGCTCACTTTTCCCTCTACCAGCCTCAGCCCTGTACATTCAGAAAGCCCTGTCGGGAACGTGCGGGATCACAGCACAAAACAGTCGTTCACCGATTGACTGATGATGCCAACATTGCTGAGTACCTATGTGAGGCTGAGTACGAGGGATACAAAAATTAGGCCCTGGAGAATGCCTCTGGGATGCAAATAACCAGACAAGATAAAGAAAAGGCGGCTCGCGAGATCAAGAGATGGAGATCATCCTGGCCAACATGGTGAAACCCCGTCTCTACTAAAAATACAAAAATTAGCTGGGCGTGGTGGCACGTGCCTGTAGTCCCAGCTACTCAGGAGGCTGAGGCAGGAGAGTCGCTTGAACCCGGGAGGCGGAGATTGCAGTGAGCTGAAATCGTGCCACTCTACTCCAGCCTGGTGACAGAGCGAGACTCTGTCTCAAAACAAAACAAAAAAAAAGAGTAGGGCAGCTTTCAGACACGATGCCCCAACCAAAGTGTCAACGAGTGCACCTAAACTTCAACTCTCTTTTGAGTGTTTTATGTATCTACTCAGCATCCAGTTGCAAATATGCAAAAATCAATGCCTACTGTATTTAAACAGTATTAAAGTCACAATAGCCACATAGAATCTATAATAAATAGAATCAATGTAATAATGA
>NW_012101310.1:2402301-2405515 GCF_000951045.1 Mandrillus leucophaeus | reverse complement strand
TGCTGCTTGGTTACCCGGTGGGACCTTATCGGGGCTCAATGCAGTCTTTCCACGTAGGCATTCTCAAATACTCAGCTGAAACCTGATTGAGGATCATTTGATCTCTGTGGGCCTTAGTGCAGCAGGCTGCTGAGAATCGCCCATGTAACAGACTGAAAGAGACTAACTGCTTGTCTTCCTGTCAGCCCAGGTTCTGCTAAGGCCTCTTAGTTACAGAAGAAGGTGGGGCCAGAGAGCCCTGCAAGAATTAAATTCCACTCCTAATGGAGACAGGTAAGCGTTCAGTGCCCGAAGCAGGGCGGGCCTTTGGATGGCTCCCTTTTCCCTCTACCAGCCTCAGCCCTGTACATTCAGAAAGCCCTGTCGGGAACGTGCGGGATCACAGCACAAAACAGTCATTCACCGATTGACTGATGACGTCAACATTGCCGAGTACCTATGTGAGCCTGAGTACGAGGGATACAAAAATTAGGCCCTGCAGAGTGCCTCTGGGATGCAAATAACCAGACAAGATAAAGAAAAGACGAATCACGAGATCAAGAGATCGAGATCATCCTGGCCAACATGGTGAAACCCCGTCTCTACTAAAAATACAAAAATTAGCTGGGCGTGGTGGGGCGCGCCTGTAGTCCCAGCTACTCAGGAGGCTGAGGCAGGAGAGTCGCTTGAACCCGGGAGGCGGAGATTGCAGTGAGCTGAAATCGTGCCATTGCACTCCAGCCTGGTGACAGAGCAAGACTCTGTCTCAAAAAAAAAAAAAAAAAAACAAAACAAAAAACAAACAAACAAAAAAAAAAAAAAAAAAAAAAAAAAAAAGAGTAGGGCAGCTTTCAGACACGATGCCCCAACCAAAGTGTCAACGAGTGCACCTAAACTTCAACTTTCTTTTGAGTGTTTTATGTATCTACTCAGCATCCAGTTGTAAATATGCAAAAATCAATGCCTACTGTATTTAAACAGTATTAAAGTCACAATAGCCACATAGAATCTATAATAAATAGAATCAATGTAATAATGACTCAGATCCAAGGGAAGAAAATTATAAAAATTTTGAAAAAAATGTTGAGATATTAATTAAGAAAATAGTTTGTTCCTTGGTGAGAAGACTCAACGTAAATATGTCAGTTTTCTCATAACTTCAGTCTTCAACACAGGCTTAATAATATTGCGATGGCAAATGATTGCCAGGGGCAGGAGGGGATTTTGGGAAGTGATGAAAATGATCTGTGTCTTGGTAGTGGTGGCTGCACAACTGTGTGCATTTGTGAAAACTCACTCAACTGTGCACTTTAAAAGGGTGAATTGTAATATATATACCTCAATAAACCTTACTTAAAAATTGCAGTCTTTTTTTTTTTGTAGCTCAACAAAAAGATTCTGAGATCTGGAAAATAAATATGAAAAAATAAGAGCAAAGAGAAGGTCCTGCCTTATCAATAATAATCTGTATTGCTGAGTCATAATACTTTTATTAAAGTGTAGTACTTACTTAGCATTTAACAGAAAGATCCAGTTGGAAATAAAAGTATGGGAATAGATCCATGTTATGTAAAACGTTACTACCTAACAAAGATAGTATACTGATCAAGATTATTAAAAATATTGGAACAATGATTAGTGAAATGAAACAGGTTAGATTAGCCTGGGTCCTCCTTTAAAATGAACATGAGTTTTACAATACCCACTCCCTCCTTCCCTTCTTTCTCTGGAGGTTCAGAATGAGCCTGTTTTAGTAACCGCCAAAGTCAGACTAAAATAGTAGGGATGGCTTTTGTAAGCATTACAGCAAAGACAGAACGCATAAAGTAAACATTACTAGGCTTGATCAAAAATATATAACAAAGAGTTACTATTACCAATATATAAGCAATGTTTACAAATCCATAAGGAAATAAAAGATGAAGACCTGGAGAAAAAGCAGGGCAAAGGACACGAACAGCTTCAGAAAAGAGGAATACGAATAGTTAATAATTTAATTCAAACAGTGGAATTTTTGTCTCAGTTCGACAAAACACTAAAAGAATGATGTTATCCATTGAGGATGGGAGTCAAATGGACTCTCACATGGAAAGCGGTGGAATACGAAGTGTGGCAGTCTTTCTGGATAGCAATTTGTTGATATACAGCAAGCCAGCTATTCCATCTTTATGCATTTATTAACAGAAAGAACCACAGATATGCACAAGAATTTGTTCACTGCAGTATTTTTGTAATAATCGTGGAAATAGTAAATAATGGAAAACAACCTAGATGCCCAACTCTAGGGCATCCTAAGATACAGCAGAGGCCGGGCGCAGTGGCTCATGCCTGTAATCCCAGCACTTTGGGAGCCGAAGCGGGCAGATCACCTGAGGTCAGGAGTTTGAGACCAGTTTGGCCAACATGGTGAAACTCCGTCTCTACTAAATATACAGAAAAAAATTGGGGGTGGTGGTGCATGCCTGTAGTCCCAGCTACTCAGGGAGGCTGAGGCAAGAGAATCACTTGAATCCAGGAGGTGGAGGTTGCGGTGAGTCAAGATTGTGCCACTGCACTCCAGCCTGGGTGACAGAGGGAGACTCCGTCTCGAAAAACAAGCAAACAAAAACAACTACAGCAGAAAAAAACAGTGGTATATTCATAAGTGGAGTACCATAGAACCATTAAAATAGAGCTATTGATTAATATTTAATGATCTGAAGAGATATCCAATGTGTACTTTGAGTGAGCAAGTGAGCTGTAAAAGTTTGATCCCATTTCTTGCATAAGCACAAAAAAATACCCAAACCTTAACAGGTGTTAATAATGGTGGTGTGTTTGTGGATGATTTTTACTTTCCAAACCTTCCTAAATGAACATACATTAACTTTGCAGTAAGAAAGAGTCATTAATTGGGCACTGTGGCATATGTGCTTGTAATCCCAGCTACTCGGGAAGCTGAACTAGGAGGACTGCTTGAGCCCAGGAGTTCAAAACAAGCCTGGGCAACACAGTGAGACCCCCACCTCAAACCAACCAACAAACAAAAAACCTATAAATTTCACTTGGAGAAATTGAAAGTGAAAAAAAAGATCACTAAGAAAAATAGTCTAGTGCCTGTAAGAGAGTTTATTCCTGGGTCAATTTCAATCAAGTCGTTTGCTTCCTACAATACAGCACTAAGTAGGATTATGAAGCCGTGGCCAGGCTCAAATGTTGTGTGCTGTGATCCACTGATGATGCCTGCAGGGGTTGT
>NW_012101310.1:2400446-2402161 GCF_000951045.1 Mandrillus leucophaeus | reverse complement strand
GCTCTTGGTAACGTACTGTCATGGACATTCCCCCTGGAGAATGTCATACACCAGACTGATAACCCAGCTGCCTCCCCTCCCCACCTTCAACATACATATACGGTTTGAGATAAAGACAGTGCGTTGCTCCAAGTAAATCTCTCTTGTGCCTTAAATCACAGAATCAGAAGATAGCAAAGCTGAAGATGACTTTTTATTTTATTTTCTTTATTCCTTTTGAGACAGGGTCTCACTCTGTCACCCAGGCTGGAGTGCAGTGGTGCAACCACAGCTTACTGCAGCCTCAAATTCCCAGACTCAAGCAATCCTCTCACCTCAGCGTCTGGAGTAGCTGGGACTATAGGCACACAGCACCACACCCAGCTGATTTTTTTGTTTTTTATTTTTTGTAGAGATGGGGTCTGGCTATGTTGCCAGGGCTGGTCTCAAATTCTTGGGCTCAAGAGATCCTCCTATCTCGGCCTCCTAAAGTGTTGGGATTACAGGTGTGAGCCACCATGCCCAACCTGAAGATGACTTAAGAGGTCATTTAGTTCAACTCCTCTTTTTTTTTTTGAGACAGAGTCTCCCTTTGTCACCCAGACTGGAGTGCAATGGCATGATCTCAGCTCACTACAAACTCCACCTCCTGGGTTCCAGCGATTCTCCTGCCTCAGCCTTCCTGCCTCAGCCTCCTGAGTAGCTGGGATTACAGGCGCCAGCCACCATGCCTGGCTAATTTTAGTACTTTTAGTAGAGACGGAGTTTCACCATGTTGGCCAGGCTGGTCTCGAACTCCTGACCTCCAGTGATCCGCCTTGTCCTCCCAAAGTTCTGGGACTACAGGTGTGAGCCACAGCGCCTGGCCTCAACTCTTCTATTTTGGCAAGAGAGGAGGAAATTGAGGTCCAAATATTTAAGAAATTGTAATTTGTATAGGGAAAATTATTTGTCCCATAATCCTAAAAGATGCCATTAGGGCTCACATCCCTGCAGGGCGGTAGGACATCCTGGGGCATGAGGTCTTCCCACAGCCCTGTTTCCCTGGGCAAACATTCCGCACTGAGTCATAGTTTCCCCAGCAATCAAGTGGGGATAATTCCACCTGCTCCGCCTAACCCCTGGGATTGTTGAGAGGTTCAGAGGAGATAAGAAATAAATGGGGAAAATGTTTGCAATATACACAGTGATTACTAAAATCTTTGCTATGTGAAAGTTCTTAAAATAGAACAATGTTAACATCTTAAGAGAAAAAGGGCAAAGGATATGAAGACTATTCACAGAACTACAAATGACCAGCCAGTGTATAAGCTGAGGTTCAACCTCACTTGCGATAAAAGAAAAGCAAACTAAAGCATCAGAAAATTACTGATATAAACTCCTTTATTTTCATTTTGTTTGAAGTGTGTTGTGTTAGTTGTCTTTCTCCAGATATTTCAGTCTAAAACTCCTATAAGTAACCACAGTTTCCTACGTAACTGTACTGCTATTTACACGCCTAAGAAAATTCACAAATTCCATGCGTATCATTTCATATCCAGTTTATGTTCAAATTTCCTCAATTTGTCCCCCAAATGCCTCATCAGATTGTTCTTTTTTTCTGTTCCTTTTTTACTTCTTTCTTTTCAATCTAGGACCTCACCAAGGTTCATATAGTATTACATTTTGTTCTATCTCTTTGATGTCTTTCAGCCTAAAATAGCCTCTAGATTTGAACAGATAGAAAGATAGGTAGG
>NW_012101310.1:2396885-2398946 GCF_000951045.1 Mandrillus leucophaeus | reverse complement strand
TTGGCCAGGCTGGTCTCAAACTCCTGTCCTCAAGTGATCCATCCGCCTTGGCCTCCCAAAGTGCTGGGATTACAGGTATGAGCCATTGCACCCGGTCTCTAATTCTTTTTTAAGGGTGCATAACATTGTATCATGTGGATATAACATAATTTATTCAATCAGCCTCCTGTCAATAAACATAGGCTACTTCCAGTCTTTTACTATTATAAACAGTGCCACAATAAATAACGTTATGCTCACAGTATTTTAGTATTTGTGAAAATACCTCTTACAGTAGGTTCCTAGAAATGGTTTTCCCAGTAGAAGGGAAATTGCACATGTCATTTTGCTAGTTTGTTTTTCTAAATTCTCCTCCATAGCAGTTGTAAAATTTTCCACCCACCAGAATAGTGTGAGTGTCTGTGTTATTACAGGTTTGCCAACAGAATGTGTTGCCCAGCATTTGGATTTTCTCCAATGTGATTGGTTAGAAAGTGTGTTTTCAATATGCATTTTTTTTTTTAAATAAGGAAAGGTAAGCATGTTTCATATGTTTAAAGCCCTTCTGTGTATCATTTTCTATATACTGTCTGCTTGTCTATTTGCCATTTGTTGCTATCTGCGGGGTTTTGTTGTTTGGTTTGTCTTTTTCTTCGTAACTTCCAAGAATTATTGATGCACTAAGAAAGTTGGCCCTTTGTGATGTAAATTACAAATATTTTCTTCCATTTTATCATGTCTTTTTGTTTTGTTTTGGTCTTGCTCTGTTGCCAGGGCTAGACTGCAGTGGCATGATTGTAGCTCACTCTAGCCTCAGCCTCATGGCCTCAAGCAGTCCTCCCACCTCAGCCTCCCAAGTAGCTGAGACTGCAGGCGTGCACTACCAGGCCTGGCTAATTTTTTAAGTTGTTGTTGTTGTTTTTTTTTTTGTAGAGACAAGGTCTCACTCTGTTGCCCACGCTGGTCCAGAGCTCCTGGGCTTAAGCAATTCTCCCAGCTCAGCTGGCCAAAGTGTTGGTATTACAGGCATGAGCCACTCCCAAGTAGCTGGGACTGCAGGCATGCACCACCATGCCTGCTAGTTTTTTAAGTTTTTCTGTAGAGACAAGGTCTCACTCTGTTGCCCACGCTAGTCCAGAACTCCTGGGCTCAAGCAGTTTTCCCACCTCAGCTGGCCAAAGTGTTGGGATTACAGGCATGAGCCACTGTGCCTAGCCTGTCCTGTCTTTTGGCTCTATTTTAATTTTCCTATAAAGATGTTTCATTGTTACGATGTTGGATTTATCTATTGTTTTTTATTTTACTGCTTTTGAGTCATAGTCGACCTTCCCCGTTTCCAGATTATAAAAGAATCTACCATGATCTATTTTAGTGCCTGTTTCCTTGCTTTGCATTTTGATCTGATCTATTTGTTATTTAATCTGGTGTATGTGTGAGGTATGGATCCAGATTCATTTTTTTTCCAAATGGCCATCTGGGTGTCTCACCACCACTTATTAAAGAGTCCGTCTTGGGCCGGGTGTGGTGGCTCATGCCTGTAATCTCAGCACTCTGGGAGGCCGAGGCAGGCGGATCACGAGGTCAGGAGATCGAGACCATCCTGGTGAACACGGTGAAACCCCGTCTCTACTAAAAATACAAAAAAAATTAGCCGGGCGCGGTGGTGGGCACCTGTAGTCCCAGCTATTCAGGAGGCTGAGGTGGGAGAATGGCGAGAACCTGGGAGGTGGAGGTTGCAGTGAGCCGAGATTGTGCCACTGCACTCCAGCCTGGGCGACAGAGCGAGACTCCGTCTAAAAAAAAAAAGAGTCCGTCTTTCCCCACTGACTGGAGATGCTATTTCAGGGATCACATTTCCACAAGTATCCGGGCCTCTTCTGGACTGTCTATACTGTTCCACTGGTCTGTCTGTCTCTCCATGTACAGCACGGCCCTCTTCATTATGTAGACTTCATAGTGTACGTTTTAGTATCTGGCAGAATGTCCTCCTGTGGCTTTTCTTTTTTCAGTATTTTCTTTACCATACATCCACGAAATTTAAAATAAAGTGTCTAGCTCCAGAAAAAGGAAGTGTTGGTATTT
>NW_012101310.1:2395795-2396345 GCF_000951045.1 Mandrillus leucophaeus | reverse complement strand
TTGAACCCAGGAGGCAGAGGTTCCAGTGAACCAAGATGGTGCCACTCTACTCTGGCCTGGGTGACACAGAGAGACTCTGTCTAAAAATAAAAAAATAAAAAATAAAAGTAAATGATACTCTACCCCCCCACATTGGCCACCTTTCTTCCAGATTCTGTATTATCACGGTGCCATTTGCTCCCAATTTCACCGCTTTGGTAACCTCATAGTGATCTTTGATTTTTCCCTTCCATGCCTGATATATAGCTGGCAGACTAATTTATTGGCTTCCTTGTCTATGTCATTGTTCAGGCCCATCCATTACTTTTAATTCCTTTCTCTAAATCCCCTGGCAAGGTCCTGGTCCATGCCTGCCTCCTTTTATTTTCCCTTGGAATCTGTCTTCACCTGTTCTGCTCAAATCATTCTTCTTAACTTAAATCACGTTGCTCTGTGCTCCCTACCACAAGGGTCCATCAATCATCTGAGTTCAATGAATCCTGCGACGGTAGCCGCCACCTGCCCCACCAGAGATATGGGGTTGTCTCCTTTTTGCCAGCCGAGTGTCTTG
>NW_012101310.1:2394624-2395745 GCF_000951045.1 Mandrillus leucophaeus | reverse complement strand
AAACTAGCTGGGCGTGGTGGTGGGTGCCTGTAATCCCAGCTACTCGGGAGGCTGAGGCAGGAGAATCGCTTGAACCCAGGAGGCAGAGGTTCCAGTGAACCAAGATGGTGCCACTCTACTCCAGCCTGGGCGACACAGAGAGATTCTGTCTAAAAATTAGAAAATAAAAAATAAAAATAAATGATACCCTACCCCTCACATTGGCCACCTTTCTTCCAGATTCTGTATTATCACGGTGCCATTTGCTCCCGATTTCATCCCTTTGGTAACCTCACAGTGATCTTTGATCATTTCCTTCCATGCCTGATATATAGCTGGCAGACTAATTTATCTGCTTCCTTGTCTATGTCATTGTTCAGGCCCATCCATTACTTTTAGTTCCTTTCTCCAAATCCCCTGGCAAGGTCCTGGTCCATGCCTGCCTCCTTTTTTTTCCCTTGGAATCTGTCTTCACCTGTTCTGCTCAAATTATTCTTCTTAACTTAAATCACGTTGCTCTGTTCTCCCTACCACAAGGGTCCCGTCAATCATCTGAGTTCAATGAATCCTGCGACGGTAGCCGCCACCTGCCCCACCAGAGATATGGGGTTGTCTCCTTTTTGCCAGCCGAGTGTCTTGGACCTGACTTTCGTCTTGAGTCCTCTCAGGTTTCCCCGTGGCTTAGGTTTCCCTGTCAGCTCCTTATTTGTTCATCTTTCAGCACCAGCTCTCCCTTTCACTTCCAGATTGAGGTTTGACATTTTCAGGAAATTTACTCTGATTAACTTTGCAAACCTTCCAGCTTATGTCATAATTCCTGAATCGTCCATCCCCTAATCTCTTCTCATATATTAATAGTTAGGGAGGTGGTTCACTCCAGGGCTCTGACATTAAAATGGACTCCATTATAATCCTGGCCGGTCGCTCACTAGCTACATATCCTAAGCAATTTCTCTACCTGTCGTGTGCCTTGCTTTCCTCTTCTGGGATTCGTAGCTAATCATAGTGCCTCCCTTGCAGAGATTACACGAGCATTAGACGAACCAATGCAATGCTCACAATCTTTTTTTTCTTTTTTTCTTTTGAGACGGAGTCTCGCTTTGTTGCCCAGGCTAGAGTGCAGTGGTGCAATCTCGGCTCAC
>NW_012101310.1:2386937-2393406 GCF_000951045.1 Mandrillus leucophaeus | reverse complement strand
CCTTGGCCTCCCAAAGTGCTGGGATTACAGGCGTGAGCCACTGCACCTGGCCATACTAGACCTTTTTTAAAGTGTTAGTTCATTTTTGGAATAGGTAACACATACACTAAGCACATAATTCAAAAGTTACAGAAAGGTAAATAGTAAAAAGTCAAAAGAAAGTCCCCCCCTGCCCTGTGTCCCCTCAGCCACCCATTTCTCCTCCCAGAGGAAAGGCCCCTTCTGAGCAATCCATCAATGTCTGATGTCTGTCGACTTGGTTTTTGCTGTCCCACGACTTTCCAGGAGCCTTCGTTTCCCGGGCCCCTTGTGAGCTTTCCCAGTTCTGCCTTTGGCCCTCCTGTGCCCTTGCTGAGGATGCCTTCTGCAGCATTGACTTCTCAAACACTCTTCCTGCTCCGCAGGGCTCCACACGAATGCCTCTTCACAGAGAAACCTTGCATTCCCTCCCCGGGGCCACCTTGTCCCACGAGATGTTCCTTCTCCCTCATTAGAACGCGATCAGCATGTGTGCCTGTTTGATCCCCTCAACACCTTTGATCGTGTACCACACAGTTCATTTGGAGGAATGCGTCCTCCTCTTCTCACCCTTAGAGACGAACGCCTTCTTGAAGACAAGAGACCAGGCCATCTCCAACTGTACCTCCCTGGAAGTGCTGGGTTCTGCGTTTGGCACGTAAAATGCACAATAATGTTTATTTTATTTTATTTTAATTTTATTTGAGACAGAGTCTCACTCTGTCACCCAGGCTGAAGTGCAGTGGCATGACCTCGGCTCACTGTAACCTCTGCCTCCCAGGTTCAAGCAGTTCTCCTGCCTCAGCCTCCTGAGTAGCTGGGATTACAGGTACCCACCACCACACCAGGCTAATTTTTGTATTTTTAGTAGAGATGGGATTTCACCATGTTATCCAGCCTGGTCTTGAACTCCTGACCTTTGGTGATCCACCTGCCTCGAAAGTGCTGGGATTACAGGCGTGAGCCACCGCACCTGGGCCCAGTAATGTTTGTATTACTGAAAAATAAATAAATAAATAAATAAATAAATAAATAAATAAATAAATAACATAGGAGGAATGATCCAGACTAAAAGAAACTAAAGAGACATAACCACCGAGTATATTGCCTAAAAGAAGATTCCATCTTTACTGGGCGGGTAGGGAGAACCCAGTTATTCCATTGTTGGAAGAACTCGAAAAATTTACATGCAAACTGCGTAAGAGATGATATAGAATTATTGTTAATTTTATTAAGTAAACAATGGCATTTTGGAGATTGTCCTAGGAGATACTTATATTGTATACTAAATACTAAATACTGCATATTAAGGGTGAATTTGCATAATGTCTCCTACCTACTTTCAAATGTCCCAGCAAAGTAAGACTTAGCTACAGAGAAAGAAGGAGAAGTGAGAGAGGGAGGAAGCAAACCGGCAAAGTGTTAACAGTGGTCACATTTAGATATGGGTGTTCATTTATTATGCTTTGTACTTACCTACATGCTTGACATTTTTCATGATAGAAAGTTGGGGGCCAGGCGCAGTGGCTCCTGCCTGTAATCCCAGCACTTTGGGAGGCCAAGGCGGGTGGATCACTTGAGGACAGGAGTTTGAGACCAGCCTGACCAACACAGCAAAACCCTGTCTCTACTAAAAATACAAAAATTAGCCTGGCATGGTGGCGTCTGCCTGTAATCCCAGCTATGTAGGAGGCTGAGGCACAAGAATCACTTGACCCTGGGAGGCTGAGGTTGTAGTGAGCCAAGATCGCGCCACTGCACTCCAGCCTGGGTGACAGAGTGAGACCCTGTCTAAAAAAAAAAAAAAAAAAAAAAAAAAAAAAAAAAAAATTGGGGAAGGTGCATATAGTTGAATTGAACTAAAAGGAGAGTTATGGCTTCTCTCTGCTTGAATTTCTTCTTGGGACTCTGGGCATTTTGGCTTAGGACCCCCACTCGTCACCCTCAGTGCCAGGGAATGGTCTTGGCTCAGGATAACAGAGTTCCTCATTTCTAGTGACACCTAATCCCCATCGCAGTGGGGCATGGAGAAGGCACTTGATCCAGGAGCCATGTGCTCTCCAAGACTGACTTCATGCTCTGGCAGAGAGCAGGCCTGGGAATGCCGCTGAGAGGCTGGGAGCCCCAGTGTCCGTTCTCAGGACTGAACATCAAACGGCGGTGGCAGAGAAAATAGCTGGGCAGGAAGTGACTGAGCATCGTGAAGGAGAGGGCAGCCCCTGATTCATTGCCTGCCGAGCCGGCCTGCATTCTTGAGACCCAATACGTATATTTTCCAGCCCATCAAGGGATAAATGCAGCTCTCTGCCCTGGCTGTGGGGATTATCCCTGGCTGTGTGATGGCTGAAAGAAGAAGGGCTCCTTCTGTTCCCAAAAGCCAGCTAATAATATACCACTAAGTAATCTGCCCCCTGTTCATCAGAGGAGGAATTCCAAGAGAGGGTCCAGGTCCAGGAGGAATTCCAAGAGAGGGATTACAGGTGTGAGCCACCGCACTAGGCCAGAAATTTTTTTTTAGTATTACATGCCTCTTTCCTCCTCCCCATCTCAATAAGACATATATTCAGTGTAATTTACTCAGGGTTCTCATTTAAAAAAACCAGTCATACTGTGCTGTAATCTTCAGGTAGAGAAGAAAACTTACACCTGGCAAACACCTGCAACCTACCAAACAGTGCAAGGCATGGTGTGTGCAATGCTGGGATAGGCCGCTGAATGCACATAACTAGTCTGGGAGGCAGGTATGTCACCCCCATTTTACAGAGGAGAAGACGAAGGCGCAAAGAAGCACACTGCCTGCCATCACGTGGTGTGCGAGCAGGCAAGCCGGGACCCACACCCAGGCCTGTCGGACTCTCAGCTCCATGCTCCTCCTGCTCCGACCTGCTGCTGCGGAAGTACATGCAGTTCTCACCTCTCCTAAAGATACGTTTCCAAATGACTAGACTTTGTGATTCCTGATATCCAGCTTTTCAACTGCTGTCCAGACTACGGTGGGTGCTGTCCCTTCCAGCCACCGTGCGATTTCTCCTGGAGAGCTGACCTCCATCCCTGACACTGGCCCTCCTCTCACGGCCTCCAGCAAGCTTCCTGCGGCTCCTGCCTTCAGTTTCCTCATCTGAAAAGGAGACAGTTCAGCCAAGGAGACAGTTCAGCGGGATGTTCTTTCTCCCTCATTCCAACGCCATGGTTCGTTCAGCATGGGTGCCTTTTTGGCCCACTCAACACCTTTGATCTTGTACCACACAGTTCATCTGGGGGAATGCATCCTCCTCTTCTTACCCCTAGAGACGAACGCCTCTTTGAAGGCAGGGACCAGGCTGTCTCCATGTGGATCTCCCTGAAAGTTCCGGGTTCTGTGCCTGACACACATAAAAAGTGTCCAGGGATGTTTACATCACTGAAACATCAATACATAAGATAGGAGGAATGATCCAGACTCAAAGAAACTGCCAAGATCTCACAGCTGAACACTCCGGGAGTGTATGACATTTTCTCCTAGATTCACTTATATTTGTTTGCTGAAGATGAAGAATTCTGATGAAGAGAAGGAAGGAAGGACGGTGTGGAAAGCCAGGCAAGAAGCCGTCAGCATTTTAGAGCTTGTGTTAGGTCCTGACGTAATATGGGCTGTCTCTTAAGGGAACTGAAAGAAATGTTGAATGGAATGTTTCTTTTCTGTCTCCTGGAGGTGAGTATAGATATAGTTATATAGATAGACGAGTACATTGGTCACCGCAAAAGGGAAAAAGCAAAATTGCCCCGTTTCATTTCCACATAGTTCCTCCTGACAACATGTCTGAGTGTTGACGTAGAAACTATAAGCACCCACGCCCACCCCCACCCCACCCACAGCCTGCCCTGCATACACCACTGCCGGAGATGTAGCCAGGACCGCTCGCCCTATCCCCTGACCCCTCAGAGCTTGTTAACACCGCCGCTCCCCTCAGTGATATTTACCTGTCCGTGGCTGTCCTGACCAGGTTTCCCAAGGAGACAGCCCACCAATCACCCAGCAGCCTCAGCCAGTGCATCACTGGGCCAACAGGGCAGAGCCCCAGGGGACCACTCCCTTCACGACATGGATGGACACTTTAGGAGTGACAGTTACCCTCTCCTTGGATAAGGAGGGGCTCCAAGGATGGACATGTCAGTCTCACCTGGAGAGAGAGGGCAGCGGGCGGGGGCAACGCTCAGTGGCTGGTAGGCAGGCAAGGGGGGAGTGAGCCCTGCCCAACTGGCTCCCTTGGCGGCCACTGGCCTTGCCTGGCACTCACTGAACAGGCGCTTCACAAACATGTGCTGCTTCGATGTGAAATCGCCTCAATTTTGTAAATGAGTCTGTAGTGTCCACAGGATTCATCATCTAGAATACAAACCATTAAGGATAAAGGCTGCATCTTCTGTTTCCTCTGCGTCTTCTTGAAACACTGCGTGTAGGCGCCAGAGCACACTGGGTGTTTTAAACACATGCCTTCACCCTGAGACCGCAGCCTTGCCTCCCCAGTCCCACGCACACCTCAAGGAGTGGCCTCCACATCGGGGCTTGGTACCGCTGTGTACGGAAGGGGCGGTTTCTATGGGAAACATGGACAAACAGTTCTATTAGAATAAGCAACCACAGGATGCCCACCCAGCCATCTTTCCAAAGATTTGTCGAGAAAAAAAAAAAGTAGGACAAGAATGGGCAAAAGCGTCCGACATACTTTACTCTTCTCCTGAGGCTTTATTTTTCCACTCCTGATTTAGAAATGACCACATTTGTTAGACAGTCCCCCCCTGTCCGCCCTTTCTCTGCAGGCCACCGCCGTTCCCCCTACCCCATCCCGGCCAGCAGCTGATCTTTCCTAATTGGTCATCTATCTTAATAGCCACAGGTCCTCAGGCAGCTGTCGCTGGGAATGTGAGCTGGCGGCAGGGCTCCACGTCACTAATTCACTTGCTGGTCCTATTAGAGCTTCAGAAAGAATTAAGTTAATAATGACACTAATGAGCCAGAATGTACTTAGGAGAATAGAAAGAAGGAGAGGAGTAGAAGGAGGAGAAGGGAGAAGAGGGCAAGGCGGGGAGGGGAATTATTACTATTATTATTATTGTTATTAATTATTCCTGGCACAGATTTTGCAATCACAACCCAAGCTTGTGACACAATCTTGCTCGAAATTCCAAAAGGATTTCAACTTTTCATCCTCAGTCTTATTCATTTTTCCATGTGATGAGATTTCTAAGCAAGCCCCCGACTTCAGTCCTCGGTCCCCATGAGCTAAGGGCGACCCCGGGGTCAAGGGGGGAAGGACCCCCGAAAAAGGAAGCCGCCGCCCCCCAACCCCCCTCGAAGTGAGGCCATCCCATCCCATCAGGTGAGGGAGCACCGGCCCCAAGTTCAGAGAAAGGCATTCCAAGCTCCTGACATTCTGCTGTCGGAAAATGGTGATGGATCCTGCTCATTTCTAATTATACCTTTCCCTTGGCAACGACCAAAATACGTGTGGAAGAAGCTGGTTCTCGGCTTGGGGGGCCGCTCATCCTCTTTCCAAATATAGAGAAGGAATGAGCCGTGGGGGTTACCAATGGCCTATAAAAGCCCCGGGGAGCAGCCAGCCCTCTGTGGCTCGCTTGTGGGCGGAGGTAAGTCACAGGCTCCTCTTCTAGGTCTCAGCTGCTTGGAGCACACCCACCCGGTGGGCACATCCACACCTTGTGCGTGGCGCCCTGGCCCTGCCAGGCTTTGGTGAGGAGCCCCGTGCGTGGCACCCTATCCCCGCCTGACTTTGGTGAGGTGGCACCTCATGCCTGTCTGAGTTTTCTTAGGATAAGCTAGGTGTAGAGAGCGAGGTTTCCCTGGGCCCAAACACCCAGCACCCTCTGGCTCCAGCACCTCCCCCAAGCAGGAGCCCTGCAGGTTCTCTTTCCTCTACCCCCCTCCCCTGTCCTCCTCTCCAAGTGTCCTCTTAGGCAAGATCCTTTTGCATGTCCCATGGGCCCAGCTGCCATGGCCTGACCGTCTCCCATTGCCTCGGTGACCCATGAAGGGTCAACAGGACTGGGGGCCTCACTCTGCCCTCACCTTCCCACCTGAGCTGTACATTTGCCAGGTGTCTTGTCCTCTCAAGACCACACTGGCTGTGACTATTGTGTGTAAATTAATCTCAGAGATATCAGCAGTTCACAGACAAGGAGACCACCCCCCACCCTGGAACCACAGGCTTTTAGCAGGGATGCAGTCCCTGCCATCCGATTCTAAACAGGAGTCAGGAAGACTGAAGAAGGCGCCGGTGCAGGCTGGGAGAAACCAGCTTTCTACACAGCTGAGGGCTTTTCCTCCCTGCCTGGCTTCCTGTGGGTCACGTGCCATCTGCTCTTCTGGCCTGCCTCTTTAAAGTATTAGTCCTTTGTCTTTTTTTTCTTTTTTTTTTTTTTGAGATGGAGTTTTGCTCTCGTCGCCCAGGCT
>NW_012101310.1:2381954-2385922 GCF_000951045.1 Mandrillus leucophaeus | reverse complement strand
CCTCATGTGAGCATGTAGCCACCTTGATTGAAATGGTTCAAAAATATCTTTGCTCTTTGCCATTAGCACACTCTCTTTGAAGAAGGCGTTTATTTTTTTAATGGTGTTTATTCTGAAATGTTCCCTCAGCAACACCTGGGTGCCACAGAAGCGGAAAAGGTGGTCCCAAGAGTGGCGCTCACTTCCAAGGCCCCTTATCGCCAATTCAAGCTTCAGACGCTTGAGGAGCTTGGGTTAAATAGGCTGCAAGCCTGTCGCACAGAGTAGCCCCTCAATAAACATGCGCCCGTGTGATTTCCCAGCACTGAAGCCCTTGGGGTGGAGCTCCTCGAGGCATGAGGACAGCCTGCTTCCTGGGGCCCTGACGCTGAGGGCTCCTGTGGCTGAAGGAGGACAGGGTGGAGGCTGAGACAGGCCTGGAGCTGCCGGGTGCCCAGCAAGGGGGCAGCTGAGCTCACCGGATGGGTTTGCCTTCCAGCTGACACCATGAGCAGTGACACTGAAATGGAAGTGTTCGGCATAGCCGCTCCTTTCCTCCGGAAGTCAGAAAAGGAGCGGATCGAGGCTCAGAACCAGCCCTTTGATGCCAAGACGTATTGCTTTGTGGTGGACTCAAAGGAAGAATACGCCAAGGGGAAAATCAAGAGTTCTCAGGATGGGAAGGTCACCGTGGAAACTGAGGACAACAGGGTAAGACTCTGCACCTCCGCAGGCTGCTGGCCCTCCACCTGGTCATACCTGCTTGCCTGGGGTATGCATCTGCCCAACCCCAGCCACTTCCAGATGTGGCTCCAGCACTGGAATGCCGCACACCACGTAGCCTGGGGCTTCCCAGGTGTCCTCGGAGAAAGCAGAGTGAATACTGGCCTCGGGTTCCAGGGTGGGAATAGTCTGGCTGTGGCTGATTAAAACAATTAGTTTTCAGGTATTTTTGTCCATGTTCACTGTAGGCCAGAGGGGCCCAGCTCCACACGTCCAAGGGTGTGGAGTTGGGAGTTCAACATGAAGGACAGCTGTTTTAGGACACTCTCCTTTGGTAGCCTAGATTTGTCCCAAATTCTTCTAGCAATGGCCGTCTAACTAACGAAATAAGGAAAATGTGTTACGGGTCCTAGGGTACCACAAGCTCAATGAAATAGCGGCTTCCTTGTATCATGAAGGTGTTGAGCACTGCAGCCCACTACATTCTGGTCCAAGCCATTGTGGGGGTGCTGCGAGGAATTCTGGACCTCACTAGTTTCTAAAATCCAGATCAGGAGAATCTGGAAATGTTGGAAGGAAGGAAGGAAGAAAGGAAGGAAGGAAGGAAGGAAGGAAGGAAGGAAGGAAGGAAGGAAGGAAGGAAGGAAGGCAGGCAGGAAGGCAGGAAGGAGGGAAGGAGGGAAGGAGGGAAGGAGGGAGGGAGGGAAGGAAGGGGAGGGAGGGAGAGAAAGAGAGAGAAAGAGAAAGAAAGAAAGAAAGAAAGAAGAACTTAAAAGAGAAAAAAGAAAAGAAAAGGGACAAGTAAAGGAAATAGTATCATTGGGTTGGGCATGAAGGAAAAAGACATTAAAAACCGCCCTGCAGGTCTACCAGCAGTGGAGCTCCCAGAAGGTGGCTTTCTGTGTATTTCAGATAAGGAGCTAAGAATGGGCTCCTAACATATCAGGGAAGCTAGATACAGTGAATGATAATCTAAGACAAACCTAAGAGACCATCATAGACAGTGAGGGCCCACAGGCTGGGATGGTTTGAATGAATCCCTGCTTGAAGGCAGAGAAAAAGGCGGGTTTCCCATCCACACTGTCCAGAGACAAAACCAGGAAAACTGACCATTTCAGAGGAGGTCACAGAGAAAAAGGAGTGAGGACAGAGCAGGGGAGAGGAAGACAAGTTCCCCAGCCCCTGTGCCTGAGGTCCTCCAGCCCTGGGAAGCCCCAGGGTGTGGGGGTTTCTCCTTTTGAGAGAAGAGCAGGTGCTGGGAACCACTACTCTGCCTCATGGTGCCGTTTGCCTGACTTCTAACACTCTGACCCCAAAAAGGGCAGGAAAGGGGTGGGGAGGGCAGCTGAGGGGCCATTTCCTAAGCATGCTGGGGCTGGGTGGTGAAGGGGGAAGACGTGGGCCAGAGCCAGGGGCCGGACAGCTGCTTTCAGAGAGCTCAGAATGTTGGCGTTCTGTGGGCACCAGCCTGGCGATCCAATGGCCCTCCCTCATTCTCTTTGGTTCCTGCCTCACGACTGCAGGGGACATGCGGGTCATTTTCTCTCAGTAGACAGGAAAGAGCCAGCTGCTGGAGTCAGCTGCTGGAGCTGGAGTTTGGTCCAGGCAGTGTTATGGACTGAGCTGAAGGGTTCCCGGGAGCTGGCCCGGTTCCCAGCCACCGTCGCCCACATCACCCACAGAGATCCTCTTTTCTCATTGCTGACATCCGTTTCTCACCTCAGGCCCACTGGGGAGGAAAAAGACAGCCCCGAGTAACAGAAACAAACCCCATTCCATCAGCACCACCACAAGCCGCCCCATGGCCTTTCCTCCTCTCGCCGTGAGCTGGGCTTGCTCTAGGGCTGGGCCCTTCCATCTCGGCGCCAGAGTCTCTTGGTCTCTTGGTGGGGGCAGCAGACAAGACGTGCAGACAATCTTAGTGAAGCACTGTGCCTCTTCCCTTTTAGACCCTGGTGGTCAAACCAGAGGATGTGTATGCCATGAACCCCCCCAAGTTCGACAGGATCGAGGACATGGCCATGCTGACGCACCTGAACGAGCCAGCCGTGCTGTACAACCTGAAGGACCGTTACACATCCTGGATGATCTATGTCAGCGAGGGCTTTCGCCGTGGTTTCCCTGGGGCATTAGATATGTGGGCGGGGGAGGGAGGCAGAGGTATGTGTGTGGGCTGTGGGATTCTGGAAGATGACTGCTTGCCTAGCTGATGAACAAAAGACAAAGAGGGAGGAGAAAGAAGGCAAGAAAGCAAGAGGTGGATGGGGCAGGAAGAAGGAAGGTGGGGAGGAGGACTGGGAGCCGGAGAACGGGGAAGCGGGGGTCAGGCTTGGTCATGGGGCGCTGTGACTTACCAACTGTGGGAGGGTCCCCTACTCCCCTTTTTGAGTCTCAGTACCTCACTATAAATAGGAATGGTAGCCTCCCCCCTTTATAAGTTTATCCCAAAGAAACATAAGATAATAATTAAGGCGACCGGGCGCGGTGGCTCACACCTGTAATCCCAGCACTTTGGGAGGGTGAGGCGGGCGGATCATGAGGTCAAGAGATCGAGACCATCCTGACCAACGTGGTGAAGCTCTATCTCTACTAAAATACAAAAATTAGGCGTGATGGCACGTACCTGTAGTCGCAGCTACTCTGGAGGCTGAGGCAGGAGAATCACTTGAACCCGGGAGGTGGAGGTTGCAGTGAGCCGAGATTGTGCCACTGCACTCCAGCCTGGCAACAGAGCGACACTCTATCTCAAAATAATAATAATAATAATAGCAAGGGATTTTCCATATACACATACACACAGATACACACATATATGTTTTTCCTCCTACAGACCTATTCGGGCCTCTTCTGTGTCACTGTCAACCCCTACAAGTGGCTGCCAGTGTACAACCCTGAGGTGGTGGAAGGCTACCGAGGCAAAAAGCGCCAGGAGGCCCCACCCCACATCTTCTCCATCTCTGACAACGCCTATCAGTTCATGCTGACTGGTGAGTCTCCCAGGAGGAAGCACGGGGTGCTGGAGCAGGCATTGCATGAGGCGTGTGGCAGCTGCCCCTTGGTCCCAGGCCAGACCCCATCTGATGTTTAGCACAGGGAAAGGAGGAAGAAGGAGCCAAAGAGGCAGAAAGGGGCCACAACATGTAGGGCCCCGCATGCCAACGTGACAAGTTTGGATTTAATGCAAGTTAGAACATGCAAAACGGAAATGGACGTTTTCATGGGTCAAAACTAAAAACTGACCATTTTATATAGTTTACCCTAATATG
>NW_012101310.1:2376307-2380494 GCF_000951045.1 Mandrillus leucophaeus | reverse complement strand
AAAAAAAAAAAAAAAAGAAATAAAAATGAAAAGATGGATTTGGGGATGGGCAGGAAGGTCTGCATAAGGCCTCAGAAAAATGGAATTACCCATACTTGGGTCAACTGAGCAAGTGGCTGTGGCACCTGTGCCCTGGGCCTCTGCCTTCTCAAGGGGTCTATCACATTAGTGTGGTGGGTGTGTGTCAGAGGTGGCTCAGACCATGCCCAGGCCTCAGTATGACATCCTGGAAAGCCTGTTTATACTAACAAACTTGTTTCTTTCTCTCTCTTTTGATCACTCTGCACAGCGGAGAATCCGGGGCAGGAAAGACCGTGAACACCAAGCGGGTCATCCAGTACTTTGCAACAATTGCAGCTACTGGGGACCTGGCCAAGAAGAAGGACTCCAAAATGAAGGTATGGATGGGAGAGCGGGGCTTGCTTTGCTTCCACTTTTAACCGTGGTCTTAACCTCAGAATGAGGGGGGCCAAATGCCCTCACATTCCCCGCTCTTCAGGGAATGGAGGGCAGACTAGGATTTACTATATTGAAGGACAGCCAGTCAGCTTAGACAACACAGTGTGGAGTTGATCTTATAGGACTAGATCCTGGGATTTCTTAGAAGACAAGGCTCTAGGGCTCAACTTTAAAGGTCAATCTGCAGACAGCTCAGAGAGCTTGTTCTTTCATGGCAGAAACACATATACCAATGTGAGTGACTCACAGCCTATCCTGGCCTTTTGAAACAAATGTATTACAGCAGCATGAAGTGAATACGGACAACTGACTGGAGAATCAAGGGATTGAAGTGTTAAAGGAATGTTCAGTCAAGAGACCCCCAACTGTAGCGCCAAATATAACAAAATGGCAAAAGTGTTTTGAGTAAGACGTACTGCTGATTTGGTTGGTCCTCGGATTGGAAAAGTCAAGGAGGGTGGGGATTTATCAGGGCAAGTCAGAGTCACAGAGCGGGTGAGCATTTTTTACTGTCATTTTGTGGCTTAAAAACATGTTACCTCAGGTCGGGCTTGGTGGCTTACGCCTGTAATCCCAGCACTCTGGGAGGCCGACGCAGGCGGATCACCTGAGGTCGAGAGTTCGAGACCAGCCTGATCAACATGGAGAAACCCCGTCTCTACTAAAAGTACAAAATTAGCTGGTCATAGTAGCACGTGCCTGTAATCCCAGCTACTCGGGAGGCTGAGGCAGGAGAATCACTTGAACCCGGGAGGCGGAGGTTGCAGTGAGCCAAGATCGTACCATTGCACTCCAGCCTGGGCAACAAGAGCGAAACTCTGTCTCAGAAAATAAATAAATAAATAAATACATAAAAAAAAATAAAAACTGTTTCCTCAGGCCGGGCATGGTGGCTTACACCTGTAATCCCAGCACTTTGCGAGGCCGAGGCAGGCAGATCACCTGAGGTCAGGAGTTTGAGACCAGCCTGACCAACATGGAGAAACCCCAAAGTACAAAATTAGCCGGGCATGGTGGTGCATGCCTGGAGTCCCAGCTACTTGGGAGGCTGAGGCAGGAAAATTGCTTGAACCCGGGAGGCAGAGGTTGCGGTGAGCCAACATCGTGCCATGGCACTGTAGCCTGGGCAACAAGAGCGAAACTCCGTCTTAAAAAAAAAAAAAAAAGTTTCCTCTTCTTCCCTCAATTTCTTGCATTAGGGGACACTGGAAGATCAAATCATCAGTGCCAACCCCCTACTGGAGGCCTTCGGGAACGCCAAGACCGTGAGGAATGACAACTCCTCCCGTTTTGTGAGTCTGAGTTTGGTTAAGATGGAATTTGCTTTGTGTCTCACAAAATAGGCAAGAGCCCTGTCCTCAAAGAGTGTAGAGACCAGAGGTGACAGATGATGAAAAACAAAACAACCCAATGGGACCATTTCAGATAAAGATAAATTCAGGCTAAGTTCAATGAACAGCGTGTGTGAGAGAGGAACTGGGGGCCAGGCTTGCTTTAGGCAGAGTGGGCAGGGAAGGCCTCTCTGCAGGGCTGGCACAGGAGCTGAGAGTTACAGCGTGAGAAGGAGCCCAACTTAAAATGACAGGAAGGAGCGGGGACGAAGGAAGGGCAAGGGCAGTCCCTGACACGGGGAAGGGCCTGGTGCAGTCAGGGCACCTACAGAGGGTCTGTGTGGTTGTAGGGAGGAGGGCAGGGGGGCCAGTTCCATGAGATGAGGTGGAAGAGAGAGAGAGAACTGGTCATTTGGGAGCCATAGGCCATGAGAAGGAGCTTGGATTCCTTTCTAAGTGTAAGAGGAAGCTACTGAGGGATTCTATAAGCCAGGGAGTGATACGGTTTGATTTACACCTTGAAACAATCACTCTAGTTACTTTGTTGACTAGATATGTTGAGGTGGGGGAGGAGCATAGAATAAAAGAGATAAGTAAAAAGAAATAAGGAGAAACCCCAAACTGGACGGAGAAGAAGGGAGAAGAGGAAGGACATATCTAATTTCAAACTGTAGGTGGGGCCGGGTACGATGGCTCACGCCTGTAATCCCAGCACTTTGGGAGGCCGAGGCGGGCAGATCACGAGGTCAAGAGATCGAGACCATCCTGGCCAACATGGTGAAACCCCGTCTCTACTACAAATCCAAAAATTAGTCAGGTGTGGTGGCACGTGCCTGTAGTCCCAGCTACTCGGGAGGCTGAGGCAGGAGAATCGCTGGAACCTGAAAGGCAGAGGTTGCAGTGAGCTGAGATCATGCCACTGCACTCCAGTCTGGCGACAGAGTGAGACTCCGTCTCAAAGACATAACAAACCAAAACAAAACAGAAATGTTAGGGGAAATAGGCTCTTATTCACATTGCCCATGAGATGAATAGGAACTATTGGGCCACGGTGGAATCTGGTCTCCTCTTGAATCCCGCCCCATACAGGGCAAGTTCATCCGAATCCATTTTGGAACCACTGGGAAGCTGGCCTCTGCAGATATTGAAACTTGTAAGTAGATCCATGGGGATTCAATGGCGTCTCAGAGTAACTGGGAACAGTTTGAAAGACAGTCCTGTGTGTGTGTTCCAGATCTGCTGGAAAAATCAAGAGTCACTTTCCAGCTGAAGGCTGAAAGAAGCTACCACATCTTCTACCAGATACTTTCTAATAAGAAGCCTGAACTCATAGGTGAGGAAGTCACCAGTGGGGCTGGTGTTTTAGGCAGTTTGACTGTGATCGCTAGACTGAGGAGAGTTGTATCTACGTATGGTTACTCTACAGTCAACAGGGAAAGTTTATTTTATTTTATTAATTTATTTTGAGATGGGGTCTCCCTCTGTTGCCCAGGCTAGAATGCAGTGGCATGTTCACAGCTCACTTGCAACCTTGACCTTGCCGGGTTCAAGCAGTCCTCCAGCCGCAGCCTCCCGAGTGACTGGGATTACAGGCACATGCCCCCACACCCGGCTACTTTTTGTAATTTTTGTAGAGATGAGGTTTCACCGTGTTGCCCAGGCTGGTCTTGAACTCCTGGGCTCAAGCAACTTGCCCGACTTGGTCTCCCAAAGTGCTGGGACTACAGGTGTGAGCCACTGCACCTGGCCAGGAAAAGTTTATTTTAGAAATGGGATGTGACTATCTGGGCAGTCACATGCCAATTTGAAAAACCTAATCAAACAGAAGGTAAGAACAGACCACTCCTGACCAGCTCTGGTTTATAAAAACCTTCTGAGCAACTGAATAGCTAACTGTCCTTTGGCGCCCCCTTGTGTTCTGGCACAGAAACAATCTATGGCCAAACGCGCCACCAAAGCAAACAGAATAAGGAAGCCCATGGAGGTACTACACGCTTCCCTTGTCCACCCTTCACAGTGGTCTCCATGCACACTGCTTTCTTTGCTCTTTGGCTGTGTTTGCTCAGCCTTCTGGTCTCCAGCTTGGAAACAGGCTGCAGCGTTTCAACAGATTTTAGAAAAGGCTATGATTACACCAAATGGGTGGGCTCTTGTCCTGACCCCCACTCAGCCAGTTTTCCCTATTAACTTCTCCCAGCCGACACTGATATGCATCATTAGCATGCAAGGCAAGGGAATTTAAAGGTTCTCCCTAGGGTCCTTCCTCTCCATTGTGTGGGAGACTGAAAAGTCTTCCCTGGACTATATTTTCCATGACAGCCTGCCTATTGTGGAGCTGCCTAAAAGATTTTTAATGTTGACCGGGCGCGGTGGCTCACGCCTGTAATCCCAGCACTT
>NW_012101310.1:2366659-2376062 GCF_000951045.1 Mandrillus leucophaeus | reverse complement strand
AAAAAAAAAAAAAAAAATTTTTTTAAATGTTAAGTTCAATTTGGGATCCAGTGGTAAAAGTTCCAGCCCAGGGTGCAGGAGCTCAAAACACCCACTGGGTGGGTTTTTTCTTTGCATCCGCATAACCTCCTGGAACGATTCGTCATTTCAGAGCTGCTGCTTATTACGACCAACCCTTACGACTACCCGTTCATCAGCCAGGGGGAGATCCTCGTGGCCAGCATAGACGATGCGGAGGAGCTGCTGGCTACAGATGTAAGTGGAACCAACAGAAGGGGTGGGTGTTCCCCCTCCATCACCGGGGCCAACCGGCTGACGTGCTGCCCTTTCCATGCCAGAGCGCCATTGACATCCTGGGTTTCACCCCGGAAGAGAAATCTGGGCTCTACAAGCTGACAGGAGCCGTGATGCACTATGGGAACATGAAGTTCAAGCAGAAGCAGCGAGAGGAGCAGGCTGAACCGGACGGCACAGAAGGTACAAAATCAGTGTGACAGGCCGCAAACCAGAGTGGGTGGCTGATCCGCTGAGGTCACTTGGTGCTGCTTTTGAAAGCAATTAATCTAGTCAGGCACGGTGGCTCACACCTGCAATCCCAGCACTTTGGGAGGCTGAGGGGGCCAGATCACCTGGGTTGGGAGGTCGGGAGTTGGAGACCAGCATGGCCAACATGGTGAAACCCCATCTCTACTAAAAGAAAGTTAGGCCGGGCGTGGTAGCTGGTGCCTGTAATCCCAGCACTTTGGGAAGCCGAGGCTGGTGGATCATGAGTCAGTAGATCAAGACCATCCTGGCTAACACGGTGAAACCCCGTCTCACTAAAAAAACAAAAAATTAGCCGGGCGAGGTGGCAGGTGCCTGTAGTCCCAGCTACTCCGGAGGCTGAGGAAGGAGAATGGCGTGAACCTGGGAGGTGGAACTTGCAGTGAGCCGAGATTGCACTACTGCACTCCAGCCTGGGCAACAGAGTGAGACTCAATCTCAAAAAAAAAGAAAAGAAAAGAAATTAGCTGAGCATGGTGGAGCACACCTGTACCAGCTACTCAGGAGACTGGGGCACAAGAGTCAAACAGAGTTTTGCTCTGTTGCCCAGGCTAAAGTGCAGTGGCGCGATCTCGGCTCGCTGCAGCCTCTCCACTCAAGTTCAAGTGATTCTCCTGCCTCAGCCTTCCAAGTAGCTGGGATCATAGGCACACACCAACGTGTCTGGCTAACTTCTTTGTATTTTTAGTAGAGACAGGGTTTCACCATGTTGGCCAGGCTAGTCTCAAACTCCTGACCTCAAATGATTCACCCGCCTTGGCCTCCTAAAGTGCTGGGATTACGGGTGTGAGCCACCGTGCCCGACCGGCACGAGAGTTTCTTGAACCCAGGAGGCAGAGGTTGCAGTGCGCTGAGATCACTCCACTGCACTCCAGCCTGGGCGACACAGTGAGACTGTCTCAAAAACAGAAACAAAAACAATTGAAAGCGATTAATCCTTCCATCTGGAGAAGTGAATGACCCTTTCTGGGCCTCAGATGCCCATAGCTGTTGTTGCCACTTGCTTTTGCTGAATCACTCGAATAGTCTTGTTTCGGATGCAGTGAGGGATGACCAGGGCTTTCTGAAACCCAGCCCTGCCTTTTCATAAAGTCCATCACATTCTCTGAGTGACTTAGCTTCCATTGGCCATGTATATGCAGTTTAGCCACAGGCAATGCACAAATGGTACCAAGATGAACTCAGCCAACCTTTGAAACTTCTGGATGATTTTCAAAGCAGCTCCTCTGCTTTTCTAAGTATTGTCCTTGTTTTCTTGCCAGTGGCTGACAAAACAGCCTATCTGATGGGCCTGAACTCTTCGGACCTCCTGAAAGCTTTGTGCTTTCCTAGAGTGAAAGTTGGGAATGAGTACGTTACCAAAGGTCAAACTGTGGATCAGGTAACTGTTTCGAGGCCGGGGAAGAGGGTAGGACCCTGCTAGCCACTGCCTTCATACCCATTAGCTGGTCTTTCCCCTGACAGGTTCACCATGCTGTTAATGCTCTTTCGAAATCAGTTTATGAAAAGTTGTTCTTGTGGATGGTCACTCGCATTAACCAGCAACTGGATACGAAGCTTCCAAGACAACACTTCATTGGCGTTTTGGACATTGCAGGCTTTGAAATCTTTGAGGTTTGTGTTAGTTACATTCATATTTTCATATGGCTTCATGTGAGGGAAATTGGTTTCATGATCCTAAAGGGAAGAGAGCAAGGTGGCTGTCTTGTGGTTTCCTGTAAGAAACTAGATGGAGAGTGGATGGAATAGAGGAGCGGTACTTACTGGAAAGGTTTGTATTAGATTTTTTTGTTTGTTTGTTGTTTGTTTTTTGAGACTGAGTTTCACCCTGTCACTCAGGCTGGAGTGCAGTGGTGCAATCTCGGCTCACTGCAACCTCCGCCTCCTGAGTTCAAGGGATCCTCCTGCCTCAGCCTCCTGAGTAGCTGGGATTACAGGCGTGCGCCACCATGCCTGGCTAATTTTTGTATTTTTAGTAGAGATGGGGTTTCACCATGTTGGTTAGGCTGGTCTCGAACTCGTGACCTCAAGTGATCCATCCGCCTCGGCCTCCCAAAGTGTTGGGATTATAGGCGTGAGTCACTGCACCCAGCTGGGTTTGTATTATCTTAAAGGAGGGGAAGATGTCTATCAAGTGGAATTTTAAAGGACATTTTGAAATGGATAAAAGAAAAAAAAAATTAAATGTAATCACTGATTTAGGGACTGCCATAAAAGAGATACAGAGAGTTTGATAAGTTAATCATGTACTATTTTCTATAAATATACCACTGGTTCTGTGGTAGACGTGCATAGCCACGGTCGGGCGTGGTGGCTCATGCCTGTAATCCCAGCACTTTGGGAGGCCGAGGCGGGCATGTCACGAGGTCAAGAGATCAAGACCATCCCGGCCAACGTGGTAAAACCCCGTCTCTACTAAAAATACAAAAATTGGATGGGCTTGGTGGCCCGCACCTGTAGTCCCAGCTACTCTGGAGGCTGAGGCGGGAGGATCGTTTGAACCCAGGAGGCAGAGGTTGCAGTGAGCCGAGATGGTGCCACTGCACTCCAGCCTGGTGACAGAGCAAGACTCCGTCTCAAAAAAAAAAAAAAAAAAAGTGCATAGTCACTCATCAAAGTGTGTATTTAGTGTTTCCCAGGTACAGGGCATGCAGGTGAAAAAAATAAATGAGCTTGTAGTCCAGTAGAGAAGAAATAGAAGTCTATATGGCACATGGAAGAGTAACTACAAAATAAAGTACATAAGAGATGCCCAGACCTTGGGAACTCAGGAGAGGGAGAAATACCTTCTCATTGGAAGTTTACAGAAGACTCCAAGGAGGAGATGAGGCAGGCCTTGAAGACTGGGACTGTATCTGAAAGTATTAATGTGTTTGACAAGAACCTGGGGCAATGAGGAGGAATGCTGATGGTCTTTGGTTTTGAAAGAAGTCTAACTTTTCACATGAACGTCATATTTTGTTGTTAGTATAACAGCCTGGAGCAGCTGTGCATCAACTTCACCAATGAGAAACTGCAACAGTTTTTCAACCACCACATGTTCGTGCTGGAGCAGGAGGAGTACAAGAAGGAAGGCATCGAGTGGACGTTCATCGACTTCGGGATGGACCTGGCTGCCTGCATCGAGCTCATCGAGAAGGTATCCAGTTCCATCCCCACCATCAGCTCTTCTCATAGACTCTTCTGCTCGTTACGGCAGCTCACATTTACCCCTCTGCACTTTGCCTTCAATCCAGCCTATGGGCATCTTCTCCATCCTGGAAGAGGAGTGCATGTTCCCCAAGGCAACAGACACCTCCTTCAAGAACAAGCTGTATGACCAGCATCTTGGAAAGTCCAACAACTTCCAGAAGCCCAAGGTGGTCAAAGGCAGGGCCGAGGCCCACTTCTCATTGATCCACTATGCGGGCACCGTGGACTACAGTGTCTCAGGCTGGCTGGAGAAGAACAAGGACCCTCTGAATGAGACCGTGGTCGGGCTGTACCAGAAGTCCTCCAACAGGCTCCTGGCACACCTCTATGCCACGTTTGCCACAGCGGATGGTAACAGGAGTGCTGTGTGTTCATGTGATCTCCCTCCATTTGTTCCGCAGTTAACAAAAAACCTTTTGGATGCACCTATAACACGTGCCCTCCTTTATTGCTTTCAGCTGACAGTGGAAAGAAGAAAGTTGCCAAGAAGAAGGGTTCTTCCTTCCAAACTGTCTCTGCCCTTTTCAGGGTAAGAAAAATACAAGTTTATTTGCTTCTGATTGGTTTAAGTCATATCAAAACGAGCAAGGTTGAGATTCTAAACTTGATTTGTTTGAGAGTAGTAGTGTTGTCTTAATCTGATTCTGTCACTTACTGAGGTGAAGTGACAGACGATGAAATATAATAAATATGGTCTAACCAATGTGGGATGACAATATCACTATTATCTTATACCAAAGATAGCTGAGTTGGCTGGTCTGAGTTTCCAGCACAAACTCTCCAATTTTCCTAAAGGACACCAGCAACAGACCTCACGCTCCCAGTGGATCCATCCCCTGAGTTGATTTCAGAAAGCATTTTGTACTTGGCGAGCCTCTGGCTCACTGGGAGACAAAAGACAATTGTATCAGTTACTAGCCTACACCTCCAGCCATAGGACCTTTAAAAGACTGAGTTAGGCCGGGCGCAGTGGCTCACGCCTGTAATCCCAGCACTTAGGCCAAGGAGGGCAGATCATGAGGTCAGGAGATCGAGACCATCCTGGCTAACACAGTGAAACCCCCGTCTTCATTAAAAATACAAAAAATTAGCCGGGCGTGGTGGCATGTGCTTGTAGTCCCAGCTACTGAGGAGGCTGAGGCAGGAAAATTGCTTGAATCTGAGAGGTAGAGGTTGCAGTGCGCCAAGATCAAGCCACTGCACTCCACCAGCCTGGGCAACAGGGCGAGACTCCATCTCAAAAAAAAAAAAAAAAAAAAAAAAAGAGTTAAATCATTTCACTATCCTTTAGAATTTATGATAAATTTTAAACATAGATCTTATTTTCATTACAATGGATCTCTGTCTTCATAAAAACCTACAGTAGGCTGGCAAATGTCTTTTTTTCTTCTTCTTCTTTTAGGAAAACCTGAACAAGCTGATGTCAAATTTAAGAACTACTCACCCTCACTTTGTGCGTTGTATAATTCCCAATGAAACCAAAACTCCAGGTGAGACACCTGCTGGCTTGCTAGGTGGTGCTCAGTTTTTAAGAAATTCTATGTCAGGCTGATATCTCGCTTCCGTTCCCAGGGGCTATGGAACACAGCCTTGTCCTGCACCAGCTGCGGTGTAATGGTGTCCTGGAGGGTATCCGCATCTGCAGGAAAGGATTCCCAAACAGGATTCTCTACGGGGATTTTAAACAAAGGTCTGTAATAAACATGTTCTCTGTGCTTGGGGATGAGATATATGAACACTGGAATTTGAGAGGGAGAAAGATAGGTATGAAAAGAGCAGTTATGGACCTCCATGCGAACTGAACAACCTACCATTTGGCCAAGTCATATATATTTGTTTCTTCTGTGGTTTTCTCTGGAATTTATCTGATATACAAAATGGCAGGAAAAGCTCCGGCCGAAGAGTCGAGAGACCTAGATTCTAGACTGCTGTCGAGCAATGTGACTCCGAGCTAGTTCCTTCATCTCCTGGGACCTTGGCCTTCTGCCTATAGGAAGAGAGGCCTGAACTGCATGTTCTCCAAGGTTTGTGTCTTTGCCAACAGTCTGTGATGATTTCCGTATCTACAATGCAGATACCGAGTGCTCAATGCCAGCGCAATCCCTGAGGGACAATTCATTGACAGCAAGAAAGCCTGTGAGAAGCTTCTGGCATCCATCGATATTGACCACACTCAGTACAAATTTGGACATACCAAGGTAATGCATCAGCCCTGACAGATGCTGGCCTGTTTGTCCTCTTGACACAGCTTCTCCAGGAAACTGACTTGTGTCACCTTCTGCCCCACAAGGTGTTCTTCAAGGCTGGCTTGCTGGGAACCCTGGAAGAGATGCGGGATGACCGCCTGGCCAGACTGATCACCCGGACACAGGCTGTGTGCAGAGGGTTCCTCATGCGTGTGGAATTCCAGAAGATGGTGCAGAGGAGGTCCAGCAGGGTCTCTGTTCAAACGTGAGCTCTTTGGGGAAGGGGAGTCTCTCTCAGAAATAAGCAATGTCTTGTTTTTAGGGAGTCCATCTTCTGCATCCAGTACAACATTCGCTCATTCATGAATGTCAAGCACTGGCCCTGGATGAAACTGTTCTTCAAGATTAAGCCCCTCCTCAAGAGTGCGGAGACCGAGAAAGAGATGGCCACCATGAAGGAAGAATTCCAGAAAACTAAGGATGAACTCGCCAAGTCAGAGGCAAAAAGGAAGGAGCTAGAGGAAAAACTGGTGACTCTGGTCCAAGAGAAGAATGACCTGCAGCTCCAAGTCCAAGCTGTATGTGTTTACCAACCTTTTTTTTTTTTTTTTAACTCTTCTAGATTTGATTATTTGTTTCGAAAAATTGGGTTATTGGTGGGGATTTTTGCTTTTTAGTTGAAATGTTTCATAAAGAACTTCATATATAGCAAAATACTGGAATGTTGCAAGCCTTATATCATTAAAGGAAATTATTATTCTTTCTGTTTCAAGGAAAGTGAAAATTTGTTGGATGCCGAGGAAAGATGCGATCAGCTGATCAAAGCCAAATTCCAGCTCGAGGCCAAGATCAAAGAGGTGACGGAGAGAGCTGAGGATGAGGAAGAGATCAATGCTGAGCTGACAGCCAAGAAGAGGAAACTGGAGGATGAATGTTCAGAACTCAAGAAAGACATTGATGACCTTGAGTTGACCCTGGCCAAGGTTGAGAAGGAGAAACATGCCACAGAGAACAAGGTATTCTTTTTGTAGGTGTGTCTAGCTTGATATAGTCATTGCAAACTAAACTCTAAGCTTATAATTGCTTGTGGATTCTTCTTAGGTTAAAAACCTTACTGAAGAACTCTCCGGATTAGATGAAACAATTGCAAAGTTAACCAGGGAGAAGAAGGCCCTCCAAGAGGCCCACCAGCAGGCTTTGGATGACCTCCAAGCTGAAGAAGACAAAGTCAATTCTTTGAACAAAACCAAGAGCAAACTGGAACAGCAAGTGGAAGACGTAAGTAAATAATACTCATCAGGAGTCCTAGAACTCCAGGGTTGGAAGAGCCCTCGAGGGTCCTCTTGCAAAGCATTTCTTCCAAAAGGAAATGGTGCCTTTTTCAGCTGGAAAGTTCCCTAGAACAAGAAAAGAAGCTCCGCGTAGACCTGGAAAGGAACAAAAGGAAATTAGAAGGAGACTTGAAGCTTGCCCAGGAGTCCATATTAGATCTGGAGAATGACAAGCAACAGCTGGACGAAAGGCTCAAGAAGTATGCCCCTCAACCACTGGCTTCCATTTTGCAAGTTACTGTGTATTTTATCTTCATGCATTCTCCATTTCTCTTCACAGGAAAGATTTTGAATATTGTCAACTTCAAAGCAAAGTGGAAGATGAGCAGACACTGGGCCTCCAGTTTCAGAAGAAAATCAAAGAGTTGCAGGTAGAAGCCCTCTGCATTTCTCTCTTCCATGTGAGGCCACTTACAGTGAGCTGGGTGCTGTCTGCTATAAGTCATTAAGAGCAAGTGGGCAAGACTGTGGGGCCACCTGCCTCATGGTTCCCTTTCTGCTGGGCTGGCCTGGCCATGATGAACCGTTTCCCATAACATCTGACAAAATCCATAATTAAAGTATTTAAGTTAACAACTAAAAGTTAACATTTAGTTGAGTGGAAAATGTTCAGGTTTGGTCACTGCAGGAGTAATTACCATGTTCAGGTAGAAAAAATTCATGTGAAAGGAAATTTGCAATATTCACTGGGGGGGAGTCTAAGACTCAGTTTGTCTAATGGGAAGGGAAACCAGCCTATTTTTGACAATCAGAGTCCCTGTGGGGAACCGACTGCCCACGGGGTGAACTGCTGCCCTCTACAGGCTCGAATTGAGGAGCTGGAAGAGGAGATAGAGGCAGAGAGGGCGACCCGTGCGAAGACAGAGAAACAGCGCAGCGACTATGCCCGGGAGCTGGAGGAGCTGAGCGAGCGGCTGGAGGAGGCGGGAGGCGTCACCTCCACGCAGATAGAGCTCAATAAGAAGCGGGAGGCAGAGTTCCTGAAGCTGCGCAGGGACCTGGAGGAGGCCACCCTGCAGCACGAAGCCATGGTGGCCACGCTGAGGAAGAAGCACGCAGACAGTGTGGCAGAGCTTGGGGAGCAGATTGACAACCTGCAGCGGGTCAAGCAGAAGCTGGAGAAGGAGAAGAGCGAGTTCAAGCTGGAGATTGATGACCTCTCCAGCAGCATGGAGAGTGTGTCGAAATCTAAGGTGCTGCGGGGGGGTCGGGGCGGCTCAAGGCTTTCCATCAGGGAGACTCCGTGGTCATTCAAACCTGACTTTGCCAACTGACTTTGCTTCCCTTTCTGAATCCTTCAGGCAAATCTGGAAAAAATCTGCCGAATGCTGGAGGATCAGTTAAGTGAGGCCAGGGGCAAGAATGAGGAAATTCAGAGGAGCCTGAGTGAGCTGACCACACAGAAGTCTCGTTTGCAGACCGAGGCTGGTGAGCAGAAAACCCGTGGGGCCAAAACCTCCTGGCACCCAATGGGCGCAGCTGGCCAAAACCAAGGGCAGGGTGTGTTAGGGGGAGAATCTCTAGGGAAGCATCTTTTCAGGAGAGGAGAACTTGAAATAACTCACAGAAAGAGCCATTTGAAATAGCCTGAAGGGAGAGAACACGAAGAGTTCAGTAAGAACAAGAGAGAAAGAGGAGTAGACCAGAAAGAGAAGGGGCTCAAAATATCATCTCATTCAAACTCTTTCAAAATTAATATAAACTTGCATCAAACAGACTCTGATGAGCAGAAATGAGACTAGAAATTAAGAGCCAGGGCCTGCTACTTCTTTCTGCACATTAACTCCGATATTCATTGTCTGCATTCAAGTTTTTGAGAATAAAGAGAGAAACATGGCCACTGTTTAAAGGTCCTGGTGTATAATAAAAGTATAAGGGAGGCCAGGTGTGGTGGCTCACGCCTGTCAACCCAGCACTTTGGGAGGCCGAGGCGGGCAGATCACCTGAGGTCAGGAGTTCGAGACCAGCCTGGCCGACATGGTTAAACCCCGTCTCTACTAAAAATACAAAAATTGCCAGATGCAGTGGCTGACACCTGTAATCCCAGCACTTTGCGAGGCCGAGGCAGGCGGATCAAGAGGCCAGGAGATCGAGACCATCCTGACTAACACGGAGAAACCCCGTCTCTACTAAAGATACAAAAAATTAGCC
>NW_012101310.1:2352084-2365964 GCF_000951045.1 Mandrillus leucophaeus | reverse complement strand
GTGATCCACCTGCCTCGGCCTCCCAAAGTGCTGGGATTACAGGCGTGAGCCACCGCGCCCAGCCTATGGTAGCCACTTTTACAGTCATGTTGGAGGATTCACCTCTGAAATCATAAAGCCTCATTCCATGTTTTTCTCTTACCTCTTTGTAAGCATATAAACTTGAACTTACCCTGTTCACCCAAGAGTCTAACCATAGATATAAAGCTCTAAGTATTTCTCTATATATTTATTGATAACAAATCAACAAACAGCTGGAAACACCTGCCACTGGGAAGGTCTGATGTGAGTTATTAGGTGCTCCTGGTAATATTTACATTTACAGTTCTTCTCAATGGATTTTTTTTTTTTTGACAGACGTCAGTCCCACCTTCCAGTAGTTTACGACAATATCTTATCAGTTCTGCTGTCAGTTTCCTTTTCATGAACGATATACCTTCTCCCTCAAGAAGAAACTAGACCTTATCCTTTTCTCTCTCCCCAGATCTTAGCACAGTGCCTTACACGTAATAGAAACTTGATGAGTGAATGAGTGAATGAATGAAATGAAAGTGTTTCCTTCTGGACACAGGTGAGCTGAGTCGTCAGCTGGAAGAAAAGGAAAGCATAGTATCCCAACTTTCCAGGAGCAAGCAAGCATTCACCCAGCAAATAGAAGAGCTCAAGAGGCAGCTAGAGGAAGAGAACAAGGTACATCATTGAAGGGAGGCCTCTTTGCTCAGATTTTTAAATATCACCTGCGGGAGGAAAAATAATAGGCAACTTCATTCAGTGGGTGGTGACAGAAGGGACACACTTGGATTGCATCATGCACTTGGCACTGAATATATCAGGTGCTCTTCTCTTTTTAACTTCTGCAGGCCAAGAACGCCCTGGCGCACGCCCTGCAGTCCTCCCGCCACGACTGTGACCTGCTGCGGGAACAGTATGAGGAGGAGCAGGAAGGCAAAGCCGAGCTGCAGAGGGCGCTGTCCAAGGCCAACAGTGAGGTTGCCCAGTGGAGGACCAAATACGAGACGGACGCCATCCAGCGCACAGAGGAGCTGGAGGAGGCCAAGTGCGTAGCTCTGTTTGCTTTTAGAAGAACTACCTGGGAATGAATTCGATGAATTTATTTTTATTACTAGACGTTTCCCCATCTCATGTGTCTTTAAATGCGGTGCTGGGCCATTAGAGGGACCTGGCGTTAGCACGTTTTATTAAAACAAACAACTTTGATCTTGGTTAGACACAAGGCAAGTTATTAATCCCGGATTTTGAGTAGACAGGAAATTCTCCTGGGCGTATAGAAACACATGCGTGTCTGAATCACATAGATTAGTGATTCCAACGTGATGAATAGTGATGTTCAAGTGGATGGAAACTTAAATATCAGTTGCTTCTCTTTCATATTCTTTAAGGAAAAAACTTGCTCAGCGCCTTCAAGATTCTGAGGAACAGGTTGAGGCAGTGAATGCTAAATGTGCTTCACTGGAGAAGACCAAGCAGAGGCTGCAAGGAGAGGTGGAGGATCTGATGGTTGATGTTGAAAGAGCCAATTCCCTGGCCGCCGCTCTGGATAAGAAGCAGAGGAACTTTGACAAGGTGTGGGGTCCGCTCTGTGCTGGGTGAATGCCATGATGCAGGGGATTTCTAGTAGCCGTGGAAGGAGGACAATGCATCCCAGACCTGACTCTGCCCTCACCAGCACTGTGGCCTTGGGCAAGTCCCTGAACTTCCCCGGTCTGTAATTTCCTCATCTGCAAAACAGACTGGGAATGGGCTGGGGATAGAGGTCCCTTTCAAATGTTGTCCATGGAAACCAGTTTCTACCATGTCCGTGCAGCCCTAAACATTTTTCCTTTCCGTACTGCTGGTCTGTCTAAGCTGAGGTCCCATTGGGAGGCTTTCTGGAAGCCCTTCTCTCAAGATGGCAGATAAAGCTGATTGAAACCAATGCTTTAATGAAATATTCAGAAGTACGGGGCCATTTTTGTGTTAGGAAAAGGGCAATTATGCCCAGCTAACTCCTCGAAGGGTCTATTTGCTTTTTCAAGATGGCAGTTGTTCCTGTCTCATTACCTTGAGTACATTTATGGAACAAAATCTTGATTAGCCCAATAATCAATAACAAGGAGCCAGGTAAGTGATGCCAAGGGTAGCTGTAACTCTGCATTTAATTTAGTTATTTAGTATTTAGTTAGAAACCTAGAGGAGAGGTCAGAAATGGAGAGACCTTCTGTCCCGGTGTTCCAGGTGTTGGCAGAGTGGAAGACAAAGTGTGAGGAGAGCCAAGCAGAGCTGGAGGCATCCCTGAAGGAGTCCCGCTCCTTGAGCACTGAGCTCTTCAAACTGAAAAATGCCTACGAGGAAGCCTTAGATCAACTTGAAACTGTGAAACGGGAAAATAAGAACTTAGAGCGTAAGTCACTCGAAATCCTCTGAAACTTCCTCCTTTCATGCTGTATTGCTCAAGAGCATGCTGGCGTGTGCGGCTTCATCATTCAGTTTCCTACATACATGTGTGTTAATGCACACACAGAAAGTGTTCACCATCTGACGGGTTACTTTTAGCCTCTCTCTATATGATATCTTATCTCTGGGAAACAGGAAAGCTTAGGATTATAATAAACCAGGTAAAAAGCACCGAGTCAATGCTTTGCATGTCTGGAAACACATGCAGAAGCGCTCGTATGCAATTGAAACTTACTTCTTTACAGAGGAGATAGCGGATCTCACAGAACAAATTGCTGAAAATGGTAAAACCATCCATGAACTGGAGAAATCAAGAAAGCAGATTGAGCTGGAAAAGGCTGATATCCAGCTGGCCCTCGAGGAAGCAGAGGTGAGCGCTGGGAGGCAGGCGCAGGTGCAGACGCAGTCATGGTGAGCGGCGGCCGGGGAGTCTAGCTACTCCACACTGTGTGTTCATTTTAGCCTTTGTCAAATCACAGTCCTAATGCCTGCTCCTTTCCTGTCACACAGCAAAACTGTGAGGCTGAATGAGAATTTTCTTAAATTTATTGGAGAAGACTGTCATATTAAAATAGGCCTAAAGACGAGATTTTACAAAATATTAGATGAATTAAAAATATCTACAAAGGGCTTTACGCTCCTAAGAAATATGATGATTTAAACATTATTATTGGTTGATAGTATAATCAAAACCAAGAAGCAATGAAACATAGTTTTATTTCTGCCCTGAAGATAAATTTGGGACTTTTTTTTTTTTTGAGATGGAGTTTCGCTCTTGTTGCCCAGGCTGGAGTGCAATGGTGCTATCTCGGCTCGCTGCCACCTCCGCCTCCCAGGTTCAAGTGATTCTCCTGCCTCAGTCTCCCAAGTAGCTGGGATTACAGGCAGGCACCACCATGCCCAGCTAAGTTTTGTATTTTTAATAGAGACAGGGTTTCACTATGTTGGTCAGGCTGGTCTCGAACTCCTGACCTCAGGTGATCCGCCCGCCTCGGCCTGCCAAAGTGCTGGGATTACAGGCGTGAGCCGCCGCGCCCGGCTAAATTTGGGACATTTAAAAAGTGAGTTGTGAATATTGTAGGATTAGATTTAGGGCTATTTCCCTGAAGCTTTGTTACCTTGCAGGGTAGTGGAGCTGGCTTCATACCATCACGGACACTATTTGATTTGTTTTTGTTTCTTAAAGGCTGCTCTTGAGCATGAAGAAGCCAAGATCCTCCGAATCCAGCTTGAATTGACACAAGTGAAATCAGAAATTGATAGAAAGATCGCCGAGAAGGATGAAGAGATCGAGCAGCTGAAGAGAAACTACCAGAGAACAGTGGAAACCATGCAGAGCGCCCTGGACGCCGAGGTGCGGAGCAGGAATGAAGCAATCCGGCTCAAGAAGAAGATGGAGGGGGACCTGAATGAAATTGAGATCCAGCTGAGCCACGCCAACCGCCAGGCAGCAGAGACCCTCAAACACCTCAGGAGTGTCCAGGGACAGCTGAAGGTTTGAGAGAACCCCTCGGGGAAAAGCCTCTCCCGTCCTCACATACTCAGAAATGTAGGCTGGGCACAGTGGTGCAAGCCTGTAGTCCCAGCGTTCTGGGAGACTGAGGCAAGAGGCTCACTTGGGCTCAGGAGTTCAAGACCAGCCTGGGCAATATAGAAAAACCTCATCTCTACAAAAAAAATTAAAAATTAGCTAGGCATAGTGGCACAAGCCTATGGTCTCAGCTACTTGGGAGGCTGAGATGGGAGGATTGCTTGAGCCCAGGAGGCAGAGGTTACAGTAAGTTGAGATCACACCACTGCACACCAGCTTGGGTGACAGAACAAGACCCTGTCTCAAAACACAAACGAAAACAACAACAGCAACGACAACTTAGAGATGTAGATGAGGCTCGTGGTCCTAACGCCTCAACTTCAAATAGAATGTTCGTTTTTCTCTGGCTAGGATACGCAGCTCCACCTGGATGATGCCCTCCGGGGCCAGGAAGACCTGAAGGAGCAGCTGGCGATCGTGGAGCGCAGAGCCAACCTGCTGCAGGCCGAGGTGGAGGAGCTGCGGGCCACCCTGGAGCAGACGGAGAGGGCCCGGAAACTGGCAGAACAGGAGCTCCTGGACTCCAACGAGAGGGTGCAGCTGCTGCACACCCAGGTGAGGGGAGGGAGAGGAAGAGAGGCGAGGTTCCAGCCTCAGACGCACCTGGGTAACAGCCCTCCTCTTGCCCTAGAACACCAGCCTCATCCACACCAAGAAGAAGCTGGAGACAGACCTCATGCAGCTCCAGAGTGAGGTAGAAGATGCCAGCAGGGATGCAAGGAACGCTGAGGAGAAGGCTAAGAAGGCCATCACGGACGTAAGGCATCTCCTTCCCGTTGCCCTCGGGCTGCCAGGATTGCATTGCATTAAAGCCCTCTCATAGTTAGACAGGTGCGGTCTCCTCCAGACACACCTGGTGCACATTCTGCTCCCCAATCGCTCCCATCTCCGCTCAAACTCTCCTGTTCCCTCCTGCACTTTAGAAGAAGGGCATAAGAAAAAAAGGCAGGAAGGGATTATATCCTAGTAGGTCTGCCTGTGGAGAGGTGTGCACGTCTTTCCTTCAACATCTGACTTATTCCAAATATGAAAACACGAACCTGAGGTGTCAATATCCCACACATTTCTCCCTTCCTGGGTCTCCGGGGCTTTCTCCCGGCGGCCCACAGCGCTCATGGCGCCACCTGCTGCCCGGCGGGAGAACTTTACCTTGAAACGATTTTGCTGTTCTGTACAGCCTTCGTTCTCCAGAGGCCTTCCCTTAATCTCACTATTCCCAAAACTGTGAGGCTGGGTATCAGATCAGACTAAGTCTCAAGCTCCTTTGAAAATATATATTGGTGATAATGAAAAAAAAAATTTCCCTGGGACAGGGGAGGGTTTCAAAGGAGGCCAGCTTAAGAAAGGGAAGAAACTGTTTCCCAGCCTGTCCCTGAAGTTCTCATTGCCTCATTGCTTAGGTTATTTTATCTACTGGGTGTAGCTCTGGCCCTCTTCCAGGGTGGCAGAGTGTGCTTCATCACAGTCTCACCTATTGTCCTTTTTCTTTCTTTCTTCTCCCACCCGCCACCCACCACCGAGACGGAGTTTCACTCTTATTGACCAGGCTGGAGTGCAATGGCGAGATCTCGGCTCACTGCAACCTCCTTTTCCTGGGTTCAAGCAACTCTCCTGCCTTAGCCTCCTGAGTAACTGGGATTACAGGCACCCGCCACCATGCCCAGCTAATTTTTTGTATTTTTAGTAGAGATGGGGTTTCACCATGTTGAGCAGGCTGGTCTTGAACTCCTGACCTCAGGTGATCCACCCGCCTCAGCCTCCCAAAGTGCTGGGATTACAGGCATGAGCCACCACGCCTGTCCTGTCCTTTTTCTTTAGCATGGTCTCTGGTCCTCTGGGGTCCAGGTTTTGACAGTTCCAAGGCACTGGAGCTTCCTCTGCATCCTAGCGAGTCCCATGTGCTTTTCAGGCTGCCATGATGGCTGAGGAACTAAAGAAGGAACAGGACACCAGCGCCCACCTTGAGCGGATGAAGAAGAACCTGGAACAGACGGTGAAGGACCTGCAGCACCGTCTAGATGAGGCTGAGCAGCTGGCCCTGAAAGGCGGGAAGAAGCAGATCCAGAAACTGGAGACCAGGGTGTGTGCAGGAGGAACCCCGCCCGCACCGAGCTTTTTAACCTCCCGATCATGCTCCAGCCCCTGACTCATATCCCCACCCTCTCCCCCAGATCCGAGAGCTGGAGTTTGAGCTTGAGGGGGAGCAGAAGAAGAACACAGAGTCTGTTAAGGGCCTGAGGAAGTATGAGCGGAGGGTCAAGGAGCTGACGTACCAGGTAAGTGGAGAGTAAATGCCATGATCGTGTCCTCTGTGATGTGCAAATGCCACTCCGGATTCTCCACCAAACTACGGGAAGAAACACTTTAGCCCAGAAAGCTGCCCATGCCATGTGCAAATCTGCTGCCTCTTCTCCAGTGACATTCCCATTTTCTCATTCTTAGAGTGAAGAGGACAGGAAGAATGTGCTGAGATTGCAGGATCTGGTGGATAAACTACAAGTGAAAGTCAAGTCCTACAAGAGGCAGGCAGAGGAGGCTGTAAGTGACATAGGTGCTGACTGCTGCACGCAGGCTGGGCTGTTTCCCATGGTGAGTTCTGAGAGAGGTGCATGCTGATCTAACCTGCCTTGGCTCTTTGGTTTTAGGATGAACAAGCCAATGCTCATCTCACCAAATTCCGAAAGGCTCAGCATGAGCTGGAGGAGGCCGAGGAACGTGCGGATATCGCAGAATCTCAAGTCAACAAGCTCCGCGCTAAGACTCGAGACTTCACCTCCAGCAGGGTGAGTCGCTAACCTGGGAGGAGCCCCCCAGGGACTGTAGAAGCTTCTGAGCTGGAAGGGACCTCAGAGAACCCTTTACTTTAGAGGTGGGGAGTCTCAAGCTCAGGAAGAGAAAGTGCTTAAAGTCACTTAGCTGACCGGACCCTCGCTAGAATCCAGGTCTGTGAGTCACAGTAAAAACCACCATCCTGCACATGTACACCATGGAGCCATAAAAAAGAATGAGATAATGTCCTTTGCAGGGACATGGATCAAGCTGGAAGCCATCATTCTCAGCAAACTATCATAAGGACAGAAAAACAAACACCACATGTTCTCACTCATAACTGGCAGCTGAACAATGAGAACACATGGACATAGGGAAGGGAACATCACACACGGGGACCTGTCGGGGGTGGGAGCAGCAAGAGGAGGGAGAGCATTAGGACAAACAGCTAATGCATGTGGGGCTTAAAACCTAGATGATGGGTTGACAGGTGCAGCAAACCACCATGGCACATGTAAACCTATATAACAAACCTGCACGTTCTGCACATGTATCCCAGCAAAACAAACTGCCATCCTGAAAAGGAGAGAGCGGGTCCCACTGAGCTCTCTCATGCGCCCCCTGCTGGTAACTAAAGGCTGCTGCAGGAGGCTCCTCCAGAGTCCGCTGAACACACAGCATCAGACATGTAGGTCGCTGGCTGTCCAGCATTCGGGGCTTGCTCTTTCGTAGGGCCAGTTTCTCAGGCTATGGGGTGACTTCATGTGTGCAATCGTGCATTTTCCCAAGGTCCAAAAAATATCCTGTGTCCCACTGAAGTAGGCAAGCAATTCTCTGATGCCAGCCGGCGAAGCGGTGGGGTGGGAATGTGTCTCTGCCACCCGACTTAACTCCAGGTGCCTACTTTCTTCCCAGATGGTGGTCCACGAGAGTGAAGAGTGAGCCAGCTGTTCCGGGGCAGGACAGAAGATATGCAAAATGTATATTTTCTTGGTTCCTGACCATTGATACTTAATGTCCATGTGACTCCTTTTCACATGCAATAAACTTTGCTTTATTTCAATCTGGGGCTGTTTCACCATATTTGTTTTCTTCTTTCCCATGCAGAAATGGTTCCTAGTTTGATGGTTTGTATGGTCAGAGGTGAAATCCTGGTAAGCAGATGGCCCGGTAAATTCAACCGGTGTGTGCATATGCGGAGGGAGAGATGGCTTTTGGCTTAAATCAAAAAGGAAAGAAAAAAGCCTTCTGGATTAACCTTTGCTTTGGCGGGGAGTGGGAGGCACAGCTTTTCAAAAGAGTCATCTCTTAATATGACATGAAGGGAACACACAGGTAGGCTCATGAAAAGCCCTTGTCTCGAGTTGAATAGGGTTATAATGCAAAGGCCCACATTCCCCTTCTTTACATTCTACTGGGGAAATACATCTGAAATCTAGTAAATATTTGTTGTTCATGCAAGTACCGTGCTATCAGGAATACACAAATGAATAAAAAAGAGGCTGGTCCCTTCAACGTCTCAGTCTAAATCTACTACTGTTATCTTAGCTCAGTGTGCACTATTTCAAAGCTGCACAACAGAAAATCCCACCCCTTACCCAAGATAATCTTGTCCTTACCTTAAGAGGGAAGGAAGGCAGGAAGTCAAATAACCATCTGGTTGACTTGCTACTAGAAAGAGCATCTTCTAGCCTGGGATCCTTTGTTTATTGTCATCATTAAATTTATTAGCAATAGTTGCCAAGTTCCCTTCTTTGTCTGATTCCAGAAGATTAGGGGACCTAGTTTGACTCACGTGAGAATGAAAGGCCAAGGGGTGCTCTCTCCAGATGTGGGGGAACTCAACAAATCATTTAGCTTTTTCAATAAATAAACTGCAAAGAAAAAAATATAAAACAAACAGAAGGGGGACCTGTAGATTAAAAGACACTTAGTGGACCTATCCACCAATTGCACTGTGTGGACCTTGTTAGGATACTGCTTTGTACAAACACACTGTTAAAAAAATACACACACACACACACACACATATATACACACACACAGTCCAACTGGTAAATTTGAATATTGACTGGATATTGATGGTGATATAAGATTATTGTTCATTTTAAGGTATAATGTGATATTGTGATTATGCTTTCTAAGATAGTCCTTATATTTTAAAAATACGTGGTAAAGGTCGGACGTGGGGGCTCATGCCTATAATCCCAGCACTTTGGGAGGCTGAGGTGGGCGGATCACAAGGTCAAGAGATTGAGACCATCCTGGCCAACATGGTGAAACCCCGTATCTACCAAAAATACAAAAATTAGACGTGGTGGTGCTCACCTGTAGTCCCCACTACTTGGGAGGCTGAGGCAGGAGAATCGCTTGAACCTGGGAGGCGGAGGTTGCGGTGAACTGAGATCACACCACTGCACTCCAGCCTGGTGACAGAGTGAGACTCTGTCAAAAAAAAAAAAAAAAAAGTGGTAAAATACATACACACCAGAAAGGAAGAGTAAGCGAGAGATCTTTGAAGTAAACTTATTTTACAGAATTTAAGCCTTAAAGACTTAATAAAAGAGGCCCCTGATGCATTTTATGCAGAACTGGGGTGCCTCTGAACTTGAAAATATCTGGGATCGTGGGACCCCTTGTGTCCACTTATTGGCAAAGTGTGACATTTCCCACAAAGGAGAAGGTGTGGAGTTTGGTGCTGGAAGCGATCTATGACAATCTCTTCTAGGCTTTGATTTTGTGAAGGATATAAATGAAAAGATTCCTTTTCTAAGAGTGAATATTATGACCAAAGTCACCAGTGGTCATTTATTCCATCAAAAAAGGATGCCCACGACTATAGAAAATGTAAGCTGTGTTACTAAGAAGAGAAAAATGAAAGCACCAATTCCATTCCAAATCAGGAACCGCTGTGCCGCACGAGCCGGGGAGGGGTCTCCTCCGACCATGGAGAGGAGGAGGATGAGATCAGCCACTATTTACTGACTGAACTCTATCCGTGTGCACTTGGCATGCACTCCCTCGTGCCCTCAGCACGCAGACTCAGCCATGAGGAGAGGGACCTTATCAACCCTGCGTTACAGATGAAGACACAAACCACTGAGTGATTTGTTTCAGGTCAAAATGGCAGAGCTGGGATTCTCTCTGGATCCTAAGACTCCTTTACCCTACAAGGTACTAACCTTTTATCAGGGCAGCTGACCACACAGACAGGTGAAATCCCTCAAAGAGCTGGAGCACAGGGTACAGCTGTGTTGAAACTGGGCTGATGGAACCCAAAGCCTACTTCGTGTTTTCTTTTCGATGATGGACTGTTTCTGTTAGCGTCCACCAGGTGTTTCTCTGTAACCCTCCTCTTGTCCACCACCTCAGCCCACCCCATCCTCAGGGAGACTCTCTTAGGACAGGACCTTCGGCCATTCAGTAGGAACTTAGGTGACTTTAGCTCATTTGCAACATCCACCGGCTCTTTCGTACATGGGCTCCAGGGCAGGGTGGCAAAAGAACGAAGGGCGCCTTGAATCTCACTTTTTTTGGGTGAGCCTCTCCAAATTAAGGGCCATTTCTTACCATATTTTTTATTTTCATTGAGAAGGAGTCTCGCTCTGTCACCCAGGCTTGAGCGCAGTGGCGCAATCTCGGCTCGCTGCAACTTCCGCCGCCCGGTTTCAAGCAATTCTTGTGCTTCAGCCTCCAGGGTAGCAGGGACCACAGGCACACGCCACCAGGTCTGGCTAATTTTTTTGTATTTTTAGTAGAGACGGGGTTTTGCCATGTTGGCCAGAATGGTCTCGAACTTCTGACCTCAGGTGATCCACCCGCCTCGGCCTCCCAAGGTGCTGGGATTACAGGTATGAGCCACCGCACCCAGCCATTAAGGGCCATTTCTAATTACTTTTCCCTTTCATAAACAGCTTGCTTTTTCTCTTTTATTCTTTCTTTCTGGTGTTGGGGTATGGAATGTATTAACCTTCTCCCTGTAATCCTCATGCTATCTGGAAATCTCTGGCTTTCTGAATTTTTTATTGAGTCTTAAATCTCTTAGCAGTGGCTTTGTATTTTTTATTACTTTTATAATTTTTTAATTACACAAGAAATACACGGCCAAGCACAAGATTAAAAAAAAAAATCTGTCAACTATAAAAGGACCGCCAGCAAGGAGGGTAGACTCTTTCTTTATTTGGAACAGCTGAAGTCTTGATTTATGGTTGGCAGATGGCCCCCTTCTTAAGGACATGTGAGGGACACAGTTTCTAATAGCAGTAACATGTCCTTATGGGGGAAAACTAGTTGTAGTTTGCAGCCCGCCACCAGCTGGTGAGGGCGGCCTTTCATTTCTCCACGCTTGGATCACCCGACAGCTGAGAGCTTTAATAAAACAAGTGTGCCTAGGAATGTGGGGTGAGCGAGCCACTCAGAACACAGATGTCTTTTTACACCCCTATCAATAATCCCAGTGCTAAAAACAACAGTGGCTGGGAGGTTCTGAGGCTGCTTGCTGGATCTGAGCGGCGATCCGGTTACCCTCAGCCATGCCAAGACATTCTGGAGGCGCTCATGCCCCAACTGCAGGCCATCCGGAGCCAGGGGATGGCACAGCTTGTTTTTATCTAAGATGTTTCATGCTTGCCAAGGTAGTGAGGAGCAAGAACTCCCAACTCCTGGGCTTTGATGAGTCTTCTTCGGGTGACGTTAAACGGGACATGGTCCTTGTTCAAAGTCCTGGGGAGATTAGGAGGGGATGATAGACACCCTTAGGCGGCCTTCATGGGGAAGCCTGCAGCGAGCTTGCTGAGAGAAGGGGCAGCTTAGGTAAAGCATAGGGAGAGGTGTCATTGACATAGGACTCCTCAGTGACTCAGGGATAATGGAGACAAGGTAAGGTGAAGCCTCACACCTCAAGGAAGGTAAAGGAAATAAAACTTCCCCAATAATAGTGATGAAAGAACACAACCAAACCAAGCCCATAGGGGTCCTCCGTGATAGAGGACGGTGACAGGGTGGCACGCTTTTATAGTCAGAGAACCAAAGAAGCCCATCTTTTGGATTGAGTTCCCAGCAGGAAAAGCCAAGTGATGGGGCAATCTGTGTGGCCTTGGGGAAAACAAATTCTTTCTCTGTTGACTTTCTGCCTCCACAATTCGGTAATAAAGAGAGAATAATAAGGCAGAAGTGATTCCTGACAAATCTGTGAGCAACCCTGGCCATGAACTTGGTTTTCTTGGCCTGGGGAGTGGGGGTGGCTGTTTGCAATTTACACTGCTCAGAAGCCTGAAGAGAGAATCGAGCGTCCTGGCAAAGGCCTGGTGGGGAGGGATGCTGCCGGGCGAAGCCAGGACACCGTTAGCAAAAAGCCCAGGGCCAGCCAGAGGAGGGGATGGAGGGAGATGTATTTCCAAACATGACCCAGCCTCGGCTCCAGAAGGGTGAGAAGATCATTCATAGCAGCTGTGCCTATTTTGGGCCTGGGGTCTCTGTCCCAAGAGCAACAGGTGTTGAGACCTGAAAGACAGGTGTATGTTTATTTTGAGGGCCTCATGGCATCATTTCCAGAAACGAAGACTAGCTTTTCAATTTATTATCTCCAGCTAGAATCATCCAACGTCTTCCTTTTCTGCTTCCCTAGTGGCCCACCAGCCTGTGGCTATCGGAGCCTGCCTCATCACACGGGCGCACCGAGGGGGACTTGCAGGTTTCTGGGAAGGGGAGAGGTTTGGGCTATGTGACCGTCTCTGGACTGGTGAGGGGTAAAGTACACATTCTCCTCTCAACCACATCCCCCTCCTGAGAAGGCCACAGAGGAGAAAGTCAAGTCAGGAAGGAAGGAAGACAACGAGGTGGATACAAGCTGGCCTTCTCTTGCCACCCCACCCCAAGGTGGGTACCCCAGCACCTGTCTGTGCTGACGACGGAAGGACAACAGCAGCCACTCGCAGAGAATTCTATCTAAACACGAGCATAATTTCCAGCACTCTCAGGGAATGCTATCTAAACATGAGTATAATTTCCAGCTCTGTCCCATGAGGTAGGCAGAGGCTATGAGCTTTCAGACGTGATGTTCCCTGTTGAAAAGCAGATTAAAAGGACACGAATTTTTACCTTTTTAAGTGACTTGCTTTTAGCCCCACAGTAAATCCTGGCTGTGTCCCGGTCTTGCATGTAGTGAGTGATCCATAAACACACACTGATTACACTGGATGTGGCCACAGTTGATCTCCCATGGCCAAGAGCACGCAGCTCCGTGGGGCTCACTCTTACCCTTTGAGAATGAGGGGTCATTTTCTCTGGGAAGACCAGCACTTCAATGCAACCTCAGCACGTCCTGTTGCCAGCAGAGGGAGCCCTCCACGGGGTGCCTTCCGGCCACCTGTTTCTTCTCCCCGCTCCTTCTCCTGTGTCCACCTTAGGGAGGGGTCAGATCAGATACCAGCCCCAAACCTGGAATGGGTGCAGCAACGAGGGACCCCAAACTTCTCACCCCCAGAACAGCTCTACAAGCTGGGATTTGAATTCCTGGCTCACAGCCCAGGGGCCTTTCCACTGCCCGCTCAAGGCTGAGCACAGAGTCAGGGTTCATTCCATTCCACCCTGGTTTCCTCCCAGCCTTCTTCTTCAAGTTCTGGCTTGCGTTGTAATGCTGAGAATCCACTGCCTTCGTGTCACTGTCTGAAATACGGGGGTGGAGATGAACATGAGCTTTTCTGTTTGTTTTGGTGGTTCTTGCCACCTCTGTAAGGAAATATTAATACTAGGTCTGTAGTTTAAGTCATCCTGTGTTGCTGAGTTAAAAAGACAGTGTGAATAGTAAGTGTTACAGAAAAAGGAAGAAGCAGTTTTGGGCAGTCTCTTCCTGCATGTCATGGCTCAATTGAAACCACTTTTTGGCTTGTAAAGGCTGGCGATATGAAGATCTGGCGAGCTGCGGTACACATGGTTCAGCAGCCATTTGGCCCCAAAGTGTGTAGTGTTCAAGACAGACAATGTCACAGCTGAGTCCATTCAAGTTAGTTAATACTGCTTAGTCATCCTTAATCAAGCCTATTTGAAACACAACTCTGACCGGTCA
>NW_012101310.1:2349486-2350569 GCF_000951045.1 Mandrillus leucophaeus | reverse complement strand
GCCGGGCTAATTTTTTGTATTTTTAGTAGAGACGGGGTTTCACTGTGTTAGCCAGGATGGTCTCGATCTCCTGACCTCGTGATCCGCCTGCCTCTCCCTGGTGATTCTAGTGACCAGCCTAAAGGTAAACTTTTAGAGCAGTTGTTTTAAAAAGCGGATTCCTGGGCCCGAAGCCAGATCCACAAAACAGGAATTTCCAGAGGAGAGACTTGGTAACCTGCATAGTTAATAAGCCCCCAGTGACTTTCATTGCCAAGCTTGTCTGGGAAATGCAGACCTAGATCCCTGCTACACAAAGTTTTCCAAAGACCAGCAGTATTGTGTCACCTGGCAGCTTGTCAGAACTGCAGAGTCTCAGACCCCTTCCTAGGCCACTGGATCAGAATCTGCATTCTTAACGAGATCCCTGGGTGACCGGCTGGCACAGCGGGGTTTGAGAAGCATGGTTCAAAATCAGTGATTCTCAAACTTGAACATGCCTCGGAATGCTCTGCAGGGCATGTTGACTGAAACCCACCTCACCAGACCACACCTTCCAGGTTCTGATTCTCAGGTCTGGAGTGGGGCTCAGGGTTTTACAGTTCTAGCAAGTTCCCTGATGATACTGATGCTGCTGGTCCAGGGACCACCCTTTGAGAACCACACCCTGGAGGATTTCTCAAAACTCCATGTCCAAGAGTGAAATCTCTCCATTCTGTTTTTGTTTGTTTGTTTGTTTTCTCTTGCTAATCTACTCTGGCACTCAGGCACTCATAAAATCCTATTCGCCACCCTCGTGTCTAAGATTCTGGGAATTAATTAACAGTATCACCAAGTGCTAAGCTGTTGGCACAGACAGCACTTGTTATAAAAGTTTCCAGAAAGTCACAGTCTCGAGGCTGGGTGAGGACATCCACATGGAGAAGTCCTTTCCTCCTTCCTCTCCCTCGGATTGGATATCTGGTGGCCGGTGATGCTACTCCTGGGACTGTCATGTCCAAAGTGGCCAGGAGGCCAGGCGCGGTGGCTCACGCCTGTAATCCCAGCACTTTGGGAGGCCGAGGTGGGTGGATCACCTGAGGTCAGGAGTTCGAGACCAGCCTG
>NW_012101310.1:2347597-2349436 GCF_000951045.1 Mandrillus leucophaeus | reverse complement strand
TTGTAATGCTGAGAATCCACTGCCTTCGTGTCACTGTCTGAAATACGGGGGTGGAGATGAACATGAGCTTTTCTGTTTGTTTTGGTGGTTCTTGCCACCTCTGTAAGGAAATATTAATACTAGGTCTGTAGTTTAAGTCATCCTGTGTTGCTGAGTTAAAAAGACAGTGTGAATAGTAAGTGTTACAGAAAAAGGAAGAAGCAGTTTTGGGCAGTCTCTTCCTGCATGTCATGGCTCAATTGAAACCACTTTTTGGCTTGTAAAGGCTGGCGATATGAAGATCTGGCGAGCTGCGGTACACATGGTTCAGCAGCCATTTGGCCCCAAAGTGTGTAGTGTTCAAGACAGACAATGTCACAGCTGAGTCCATTCAAGTTAGTTAATACTGCTTAGTCATCCTTAATCAAGCCTATTTGAAACACAACTCTGACCGGTCATTGCTCTCCCCAGACACTGTCAATGCCCCGCCCGGCCCACCAACAGTTTGGTACACTTGCCTCACATGGATATTGGCTTTTTTTTTTTTTGTCACAGAGTCTCGCTCCGCTGGAGTGCAGTGCAGTGGCGCTATCTCCACTCACTGCAACCTCTGCCTCCCAGGTTCAAGCGATTCTCCTGCCTCAGCCTCCCAAGTAGCTGGGACTACAGTAGATGCCCACCACCACACCCAGCTAATTTTCGTATTTTTAATAGAGACAGGGTTTCACCATATTAGACAGGCTGGTCTCAACTCCTGACCTTGTGATCCGCCCGCCTCAGCCTCCCAAAGTGCTGGGATTATAGGCGTGGGCCACCACGCCCAGCCTCCTCAGATGGATACGCAACCTGGCCTTCCACCTGTGCCTGCAGACATGGCTCCCCTTCGCTACTCCCGCCCAGCCACCTCCCCTCGAAATCTTAACACCTCAGGCTGTCTTGGTCCTCCCCACCCACGAGTGGTTACGCCCCTATCCTTTGTGCACCTTTTTAGGGGCATTTTAAAAAACTCCCTCTACTCTCCCTGAGTAGCAGTCACGACTTACGCTGTCTTACTTACCTTTGTTTGTATCACAGTTCCTATTCCCAATGCTTTGTATTTTCAAAGCTACACACACACAGTCGTTGGAGGAACACTCAAGTAGGAATGAGAAAATCTGGGTTTCAGTCTTAACTCCTTTCAGTTTCTTTCACAATCTTTGTCATCTCAGTCTCCAGGTTTCTGGTTACTTACTTGAAAAAGGAGAGGTCTGAACTATTTTAAGGGTTTCTAAACCTAGCTGGGCATCAGCACTGCCTGGTTTACTTTTTTTTCTTTGACATGGAGTCTCACCCTGTTGCCCAGGCTGGAGTGCAGTGGCGTAATCTCGGCTCACGGCAACCTCCACCTCCGGGGTTCAAGCGATTCTCCTGCCTCAGCCCCCTAAGTAGCTGGGCCTACAGGCGCCCACCACCACACCTGGCTAGTTTTTATATTTTTAGTAGAGACGAGGTTTCACCATATTAGCCAGGCTGGTCTCAAACTCCTGCCCTTGTGATCCACTTGCTTCGGCCTCCCAAAGTGCTAGGATCATAGGCATGAGCCACCATGCCTGGCTGCCTGGTTTACTTTTTAAAAAAATATTCAGAATTTAGGGCTGCACCGTTAGAGATTCTGATTCAGTAGGTTGGGTTGGAGCTTGGGAATCTGCATTTACTTTTTTATTTTTTATTTTTATTTTATTTTATTTTTTTGAGACGGAGTCTCGCTCTGTCGCCCAGGCTGGAGTGCAGTGGCGCTATCTCGGCTCACTGCAAGCTCCGCCTCCCGGGTTCACGCCATTCTCCTGCCTCAGCCTCCCGAGTAGCTGGGACTACAGGCGC